>NW_026652295.1:50123758-50276719 GCF_009828535.3 Hylobates moloch | reverse complement strand
TTTTTTTTGAGACAGAGTCTTGCTCTGTCACCCAGGCTGGAGTGTAGTGATGCAATCTCGGCTCACTGCAACCTCCACCTCCCAGGCTCAAGTGATTCTCCTGCCTCAGCCTCCTGAGTAGCTGGGATTACAGGTGCATGCTGCCATGCCTGGCTAATTTTTGTATTTTTAGTAGAGATGGGGTTTCACCATGTTGGCAAGGCTGGTCTTGAACTCCTGACCTCAAGTGATCTGCCCATCTCGGCCTCCCAAAGTGCTGGGATTATAGGTGTGAGCCACTGCGCTCTGCCAAGTGAATATATTTTAATCTAAGCATTCCCTCATGATGGATACTTAGGCTATTTCCAGTTTTTTGATACTATTTTTGTGGTGATAGGCATCCTTATATGTATATGTTTTATTGCATCTCCGATTATTTGTTTAGGATATAGTCCAAGAAGCTTAATTCCTTAGTAAAGAATTTCTGCATAATTAATACTCTTAAAAATATTATAAAGTTGCTTTATCGAAAGCTTCCACTAATTACACTTCTATTAATGATGTATGAAAAGTGCATGTTAAACAACAAGTACTTAGTATTTATCTTTAAAACATTCTCAAGAGAGGTTGACTGAAAAGAGGAATGAGAAAGAATTCTAGACTGTTAGAAGTTTGATTTCACTGTGAGTGTGCGTGTGTGTTTGTGTGCGTGTGAAAATTTATTGACTATTACATGTACTATTTTTGTCCTTTACTGTATGCATATTATTTCTCAATATTTTTATATTTTAATATTTATATTTACCAATTTGATAGATTGGATTAGTATATCTTTTTTTATCCTTTCATCTTACCAAGTGGGTTGCTATGCCTAAGACAGAGATCACCAAATTTCTTTATTTGACCATCCATACATTTTTTTTAACAATTGGAATTTTGCACTCTGGTCAATGAGGGAAAGCCTTACTTGTTCTGTATGTATAAAACAACATTAAATCTCCTTGGTGGATACTATTTTTGAAAGGTATAACTTATCTCCTCTCATCTTACTCATTGCTTTGTGCACATGTTTTGTTATATTCTCCAGATAATGTATATAAAATAATTTTTAAAAGTTTATAAGCTCTGAAACTCAGTGAAGTATCAAAGTTATTAGCATCTCAAATTTGAATGCATATACAAACCCTCATAGGGTTCTTTCCTCTGTGTGATAAAAAACACATGACATAAAAGTTACCATCTTAATCATTTTTATGAGTATAGTTCAGTGGTATTAAATACATTTGCAGTGTTGTGCAACATATCACTAGAACTTTTTCATCTTGCAAAACTAAACTTCTATACCCATTGAACAACAACTCTGTATTTTCCCTTCCCCCAACCCCTGGCAACCACCATTCTACTTTCTGTTTCTGTGGATTTGACAACTCCAGGTACTTTATATAAGTGGAATCATATAGTATTCGTCTTTTTGTGACTGGCTTATTTCACTTAGTCTAATGTCCTCAAGTTCCATTCATATTGTAGCATGAGAAAGGATTTCCTTCTTTTGAAAAGCTGAATAATTTTCCATTGTTTGTATAGATCACATTTTGTTTATCCATTCACCCTTTGAAGGATATTTGAGCTGCTTCCACTTCTAGGCTATTGTGAATAACGCTGCAATCAACATGGGTGTGCAAAAATTTCTTTGAAATCCTCCTTTCAATTCTTTTTGGTATATACACAAAAGTAGGATTGCTGGATCAGGCAGTAATTCTATTTTGAATTTTTTGAGGAAGTCCATAGTGTTTTCTGTAGCAGCTACCCAATTTACATTCTCACCAACAGTGCACGAAGGTTCCAACTTCTCCATATCCTCACAAGCACTTCTTATTTTGTTTTGTTTTGTTTTGTTTGATAGTGGCCATCCTAATGGATGTCAGATATTAAGTTGATGCAAAATTAATTGCGGTTTTTACCATTACTTTTAATGGCAAAAACTGCAATTACTTTTGCAGCAACCTAATAATATTTCACATGGTTTTGATTTGCATTTCTCTAATGGTTAGTGATGTTGATTATCTTGTCGTCTTTCTTGGCCATTTGTATATCTTCTTTGCAGAAATATCTACTCAAGTACTTTGCCCATTTAAAAAAACCGGATTATTTATTTTGTTGTTATTGAGTTGTAGGAGTTCTTTATATTTTCTGGATATGAACCCCTTATCAGATACATGATTTACAAATGTTTTCTCCTATTCTGTAGGTTGCTTTTTCACTATGTTGATTGTTTCTTTTGATGAACAAAAGTTTTCATGTTTGATATAGTCCCATTTGTCTATTTTTGTTTTTGTTGCCTGTGTTTTTGGCATTATATTCAAGAAATCATTGCCAAATTTACTATCATTAAGCTTTGCCCTTATGTTTTCTTCCAAGAGTTTTACAGTTTTAAGCCTTTGATCAATTTTGAGTTAATTTTTGTATATGGTATAAGGTAAGGGTCCAATTTTATTCTTTTTCATGTGGTTATCCAATTTTCCTAACACCATTAGTTGAAGTGCCTGTCCTTTCCCAATTGTGTGACCTTGGCACCTTTGTCAAAGATCACTTCATCTCCTATTTATGAAATCTTATTTCTAGGCTCTCTATTCTGTTCTATTGGTCTAGATGTCTGTGTTTATGCCAGTATCACAATACTTTATAGTATACCACCACCTCATGTAGTATTTTTGAATGATAAATAAGATCAAACACTTTTTTTTTTATTTTTAGAGAAAGGGTCTCACCCTGTCACCCAGGCTGGAATGCAATGGCATGGTTATAGTTCACTGCAGCCTCAGACTCCTGGGCACAAGCAGTCCTCCAGCCTTGTCCTCCAGAGTAGCTAGGATTACAGACACACACCAACATGCCAAGCTATTTTTTTTTTAATTTTTGAGACAGGATCTCACTATATCACCTAGGCTGTTCTCCAACTCCTTGCTTCAATCTTCCTGTGTGGCCTCCCAAAGTGCTGAGATTGCAGGCATGAGCCACCATGCCCAACCTACTTTTTAAAATGTATTGAACAACTGTATTTCCTTTTTGGCAAACTATCTGTTCTTATCTTTTCCAATTTTAAGTTAGGTTTGGCATTTTTTGTAATTGAACTGAAAGAGTTAATTTTATGTTATAGTAGATGCCTATTGGCTTGCCTGCCTAATACCCCTTGTTAGGAATTGCCCTCCCCTCTACGCATGGTTGCAGCGGGGCAGCCATAGGATCACAACGAAATTCCCACCCCCACCTTCACCCTGACCACAGTCAATTGCTCCTGGACGGGCATCAGTCCAGACTGAGTCATTCACAGCCTCCCCAGGGACTTGAAATGAGAATCAACAGAATTAGGTTATTTCTTCCCCAGGTAACTGGACCAGTTATGGTAAAACTTGAGTGCTGCTGGGGCCCTTTGTTCACCATGTGCTCTGAGAAACAGAGATGGGGTTCTATGGAGAGAGGCAAGTACGAAGTAGAAAACAGAGAAAGAGAACAACCTCAGATGCTTATAACACTCCAGTCCCCGGTCCTATGGTCCAGCTCCCTCCCCACCCTTAGCCAATTTTAACTTTAGTTCAAATGGTTCTCTGTTACTTGGAAAACAAAGTACTAATTAATAAGTATATTTATTCAATCATTTAACAATAAATGCTGAATACCATATGCAGACATTGCCCTAGATGCTGGAAATATAGGAGTGATCAAAGTAGACTCTGTCTCAAACTTACATTCCAGAGGCAGAGGGATAAAAAACAGAGGAATGAGTAAGTACATAGTGTCAGTGGGGATTAGTAGTATGGAGGAAAATAAAGCAAGTGCCAGGGAAGAGTCAGCCCTGCTGAAAAAGAAACAGAGAGGGCTGAAGAAAGTGGAGAGGGCCTTGAGGCAGAAGGAGCAGCAAAATCAAAGACCCAGGAACAGGAATGTGCTTGATGGGTTGCAGGTACAACGGTCGGTGTGGCTGGAGTGGAGTCATTAAGGAAAAGTGTAGAAACAGACGAGGTCCAAGAGGTGGGCATAGGGCTTTGAGGCCACTGGAAAGACTTCGGCTTCTACTTGGAGTGTGATGAAAGCCACTGAAAGGAT
Source organism: Hylobates moloch (assembly GCF_009828535.3). Taxonomy (NCBI): domain Eukaryota; kingdom Metazoa; phylum Chordata; class Mammalia; order Primates; family Hylobatidae; genus Hylobates; species Hylobates moloch. The sequence continues at coordinate 50,272,636 of NW_026652295.1, read as the reverse complement.
CTGAATAGAGGAGGGAGGTGATCTGCTGTGTGATAAATAACCACTCTGTCTAAATCTCTTTGTCATGTATGTTGAGGAAGTGCCTCTATTTAATTGGGATGATGCTGGGTTTTGATCTACAGAAGCAAGACCCCACGTGGGGCTATGGAGGCTCCAGGAGTTCCCATCCTTCCCCTGCAATTGTAGAACTCAGAAACCCTGTGAATCAGTTTTACTTTTTTCCATGCTCAAAATATAATATTTTCTTTTATGACCTCTTTCTTTGTTTATGCTTAGAATATTCCTCTCTATAAATATCAATATCTTAATCTACATTTTCAAATACAAATATATATCTTATGTTTATACGGAAATTTTTTTCTGAACTTCAGTGGATACAAAGATGTATGGAAATTGTGAAGTCAAAACACTGAAATTAAGTTTGGTTTAGTTGTTGTTTTCATATAATCTTTTGTTTAAAAATATCATCTATTGTTCACCCTGATGATAGTTTCTTTTGCTGTGCAGAAGCTCTTTAGTTTAATTAGATCCCATTTGTCAATTTTGGCTTTTGTTGCCATTGCATTTGGTGTTTTAGACACGAAGTCCTTGCCCATGCCTATGTGTAACCTGCACGTTGTGCACATGTACCCTAAAACTTAAAGTATAAAAAATATATATATATCATCTATTGGCTGAGCGTGGTGGCTCATGCCTATAAACCCAGCACTTTGGGAGGCCGAGGTGGGTGGATCACCTGAGATCAAGTGTTCAAAACCAGCCTGGCTAACAATGGTGAAACCCTCGTCTCTACTAAAAATACAAAAATTAGCTTGGCATGGTGGCACACACCTGTAATCCCTGCTACTCGGGAGGCTGAGGCAGGAGAATAGCTGGAACTCCGGAGGCAGAGGTTGCCGTGAGCTGAGATCACCCCACTGCACTCCAGCCTGGGTGACAGAGTGAGACTCCATCTCAAAAAAAAATCACCTACTGATAATCCTTTCTTCCATCATTGGATTGTGATATTTCATTCACATATATATAGAGAGGTATATAGATAATCTGTTTTAGACTGTTTTATTCTTTTACATTTATTCCTATTTTGACTCTTGTACTGATACCACAAAATTTTTAAAATTGAAGCGCTGTACTACAATTTTACATATAATAGTTCATTTTAACATATAGTAGAACAAGAAAAAAAACTTGATGTTTCTCTTCAGTCTATTCTTCCAAGTGAATTAGAATCATGTTCTCAAATTCTAATAATAAAATAACATTTCATTGGAATTTTTTATTGAGATGGACTTAATTTTGTGAATTAATTTGGAAATGATTTGTTTATCCTTTACTACAATTCATTTTCTCACCAAGGAAAATTCTCTCTCCATTAATCTCAATCTTCTTTTATATTTCTTAATAAAGTTGTGGTCATATAGATCCTGTACTTCTAGGATGTTTTATGTTTTTCTACTGCTATTATACACATAATCATTTTCATCAGAGTCTTCTAATCAATAACTGCTTGGATATTGGAAAACTGAGCATAACTTCGGATATTTTACTCCACTTCATTTGAGCGGTGGCCCCTTATTTACTCTTTGATTATACTCATTAAGTATTTCCTAATAACAAAGCTTTTCATAGGGAAGTCTTCTTCTGGTTATCTGTTTTATAGTCTCAAAACACTAATAATGGAAGTTCTTCCTTGAGAAGTCTAAATTTCTTCTTCGAGATTTGTTTTTTCTTACATGAATTTGGCACATATCTAGGTGGGATCCTCATATTAGTAACCAAGAAGCCTCTTTTTTTCAAGTTGTTACTACTATCAATTTGATAATTATTACTAATTTATAATTAGATAACTAATGCATTAATACATCTCCTTGTAAAAAAATAAAATATTGGCCAGGCATGGTGGCTCACGCCTGTAATCCCAGCACTTTGTTAGGCCGAGGCAGGTGGATCACTTAAGGTCAGGAGTTCGAGACCAGCCTGGCCAACGTGATGAAACCCTATCTCTACTAAAGATACAAAAATTAGCTGGGCATGGTGGTGCATGCCTGTAATTGCAGCTACTCAGGAGGCTGAGGCAGGAGAATCGCTTGAACCCAGGAGGCGGAGGTTGCAGTGAGCCGAGATCGCACCACTGCACTCCAGCCTGGTGACAGAGTAAGACTCTGTCTCAAAAAAATAATAAATAAATAAATAAATAAAATATTATAAATAAAACTAAAGTCCCCACTTTTTCCTCAGCCCATATCCCATCCTCCTCTCCAGGGGAACCACTCATCAATTTGCTGTGTATTTTTCCATAACTTTCTCCAGTACATTAACTCTCAGAAAAGACGTAGAGTTGCTGAAATTTAGCTTTACTTTCTATTTTTGGGTACTTTTTTGATATTTTGATTTTTTGATATTGTCAAACTACTTAATGTCCTGCAATTTACTTTTTTTACTCAACTGGATGATAAGCAGAACTGTCCGTTTGAGTACTTATTAGTGCTCATTAGTACTTTCTTTTTCTTGTTGGGTGATATTCCACAAATATGACTACACTAGTTTATTAGCCATTCCCCATTAATGGATATTGAGATTGTTTCCAATTTTTTTCTGGCCCCATGCGATGTTATAGTAAACATTTGCATATTTGCTCCCTAGAGTAGGCAGTAGGGTGGTAGAATAGAAATTCTGATTTTTCATTGAGTTCTTAACCTATTTTCAAGGTCTTAGACTTGAGGTCTTTATTATTTTTTGCACTTTAAAATAGTACTGAAACCCAGAGTTACAGTCTCAGATGTGAATGGGTTAACACGCAGATCTGGGCAGTTGTTTTCTTTACTGGGCAGGGTGATTCCTGGAAACATCATGAGAGCAAGCTGTTGCTGTTTGTTTTTTACCCTGTGCCGTTTGTCTTGGAACATTTCTGAAGTTGTTCAGTTCCTGCACATCTAAATAAATGACTGTTTCTGGATGCAGGTTGGTTGGTGGTTTTAAAACCTGGACATGGGCCTCTGTTTTTGGAGGACTCGGTTTTGTGTACTTGGTCACACCATACAAGGGAGCCTTATGTAAGGAACCATTCATTATACCTCTCAAATGGGCCGTAGGAAAGAAGCAATTTCACTCCAACCCACTAGTTATTACCATAGGGCTTGGATCGAAGTTGATGTTAGTGAGAGAAGCATTAGTCCTACTTATTTTGCATGGTTTAAATTCTGCTCTGCAATGTCTCAGCAGTACGAATCGCCCCAAAATACCCCTCACCATCTCCCTTGGAGTATCCCTCCTTGATTTATTTCTTTATCCAGTGCTATGTGTATTTGTTTATACCTCCCACCCCAGACAGAGTAGAGTAGCCTATACATCTGGAGTTAGGAGAAATGATGACGGAAGGGAAAGATCCTAAAATACCTTTGATTAATATAGAATAAATTTTAACTAAACAGGACCTTAAAATTACTTGTACTTTGAAATCAGGCAGATCTAGGCTTAAGTCTCAGCTTTACTTGTTCGTAATGAGCAAGACCTCAAGCCAATCACATAATTGTTTGAGAATGGGTTTTCAAGTCTATATAATGGGTATACTAATACATACCTCACATAAGTTAATATAAGAGCATGTAGTGGGCACTCAACCTAATGGTACCTATTATCTTTAAGGCAAGAATTTGGTATGAAATACGACCAGGGGATCTATTTGTCATGTGTTGATTTAGGCAAATCTTCCATATCATTCTTCTAAGACCCTACAAAGGCCTGAATTCTAAAAGAATGATTCAGTTGCATTTCTCATACTTTCAAGACTAATGCAGGGAAACTGCAGACATCTTAAGAAGATCATTAATAATGATCCTGAAAAGCAAGGCCTTACTTAACTCTCCAAAACATCAATTCCTTGCCTCTTCATTTATCTGACAAATATTCATTAAACACATATTCTATGTTAGGTGCTGTGTGGATGTTATGAGGTATGTATTAGCAAACTACTGCCTGTGGGATAGATCTGGCCGCTGCCTCTTTTTGTAAATAAGTTTTATCAGAACATGCCCATTTGTTTATCTATTTTCTATGGCTATGACAGAGACCATATGTGGCTTACAAAATTTAAATTTAACATTTACTCTCTGGCCCTTTACAGAAAAAGTTTGCTGACTCTTGTAAAAACATGTATGGAGATGGTTTCTATCTTAACATGATTTACAATTTTGTTGCAGATAGAAGTCATGCACACAAAGTTGGATGTCAATACAAGGCTACATATGATTAATAGTTAGATGGTGTTATGAAAAAACAAAAATTGATGACTGTATGCTGAAATGGTTAAAAGAGGCTTGATATAGAATGTAAGACTTGATCTGGGGCTTGACAAGTGGGAAAGATTTGTATAAATAATGAGAAAAGAAAAAAGATTGACAGGTACAGCATTGATTTACAGGACCGGGGTGTGATATTTGTCAGACGACAGCCAAATGTGGTCATGACACTCTGCTGCTCCAAACCTGCCAGCCTAAACCCCTTAGCCTTGCTTATGAGACCTTGAATGATGTGGCCTTGCTTTTCTCGTCAGCCTCTCCTCCTGAAATTGCCCTACCTACACCCTACACACACACACAAGCGCATGCACACACACACACACACACACACACACACACTCTCTCTCTCTCTCTCTCTCTCGTATTCCACATTCCATTCTGATTCAAATTCTCTGTTATTCCAATCCATTGGATTCTAATCATCAGACCATTAAATACACTGGTTTTTTGCTCTGGTACATTTTCCTCAGCTTCTTGCCTAACCCCTACTCAATCTGTGGGTCTCACATGAGATATCACTTTCTCTGAGTAATGTTCCCTAACTTCTCCAAGGCTGGATTAGGTGCAGTTCTGTGGGCTCCTGTCACATCCAGTGCTTCATTACGTCCAGTGTTCCTTCTATCGTTGCCATGCTCAAGTCACTTGTCTGCATCCTTGAGTAAACAATAAGCTCTTTAAGTGCAGAAACCATGAACCATATTTTTTCACAGCACCACCACATAGAAGGCATCCAATACATTCTTTTTTTTTTTTTTTTCATAGTCTTGCTCTGTTGCCCAGGCTGGAGTGCAGTGGCGTGATCTTGGCTCACTGCAACCTCCGCCTCCCCGGTTCAAGTGATTCTCATGCCTCAGCCTCCTAAGTAGCTGGAATTACAGGCATACGCCACCATGCATGGCTTGTTTTTGTACTTTTAGTAGAGACGGGGTTTCACCATGTTGGCCAGGCTGGTCTCAAACTCCTGACCTCTAATGATCTGCCCACCTCAGCCTCCCGAAGTGCTGGGATTACGGGCATGAGCCACCATGCCCAGCCTCCAGTACATTCTTAAATATATGAATGAATAGACAGGAGTAAAAAAAAAAAAATGGAGGTATATTTTTAGTGTAGTAATCTGACCAATTTGTCCAGGCAGAAAATGTATAATGAGGAGTTATGGGAAGCAAATTCAGAAAATAAGGTTATTTCAGATTTTAGAAACTCTTAAACATTCAGGTTAAGATCTTAGCTGGCTCAATGGATCACACCTGTAATCCCAGCACTTTGGGAGGCCGAGGTGGGTGGATCACAAGGTCAGGAGTTCAAGACCAGCCTGGCCAAAATGCTGAAACCCCATCTCTACTAAAAATACAAAAATTAGCCAGGCATGGTGGCACACACCTGTAATCCTAGCTACTCAGGAGGCTGAGGCAGGAGAATTGCTTGAACCCGGGAGGTGGAGGTTGCAGTGAGTTGAGATCACGCCACTGCACTCCAGCCTGGGTGACAGAGTGAGACTCCATCTCAGAAACAAAAAAAGAGAGAGAGATTGATCTTGATCCTGTGAGCAGTGAAAAGCTATTGAATGTTTTCACTCCATGAAATGACATGATTAAAATGTTTGCTTAAGAATATTAGTCTGTCAGTAGAATGCTTGATAGAGAAAATTAGTAAGAGATTGCAGGAGGGAGATGACACTTGAAACTTCACTTTCTCGGGTGTGAGGAAAGAAATTTGAGAATATAGCTGATAATTGTGACACTGACGGAGCTTTGCAAGCTTCCTAATTGGGAGACCAAGTATTATTCTTATTTCTATCCCTTGCAACCAATACAATGGCTTGCATTTCACTCATGCTCTGTAGTAGTCACTGGGTGACTAAATGAGGTACAAAAAAAGGACAGATGCACAGGCTTTGAAAAGGAAGACTGGTAAGAGTCGACTGGCTGCCTCTGGAAGGTTGTCAAGTAGAAAACGCTACTATTGCTAGAAATAAAGGAAACAGGAAGAGGATCCGATTTGGGAAAATGATAAGTCTACGAATCCATATTTTACGGTGTATCTTTTTTCTAAAAGGGACAAACCAAAAGCAATTCATTCTCATAATGTCCATAAGCCTGATAAGCAATTCATAATACTACCCCTGTCCTTCTCACCTTTAATGGCTGGAGGAAAGTTTTCTGATGAATGAGAGAATCGTTCAGTCATAAAACCAGAAAGACTATATAAGAACAGAAGTCTAAACCCCTTCTGGCGGGATTATCCAAGGCTAAGAACACACAATCTCTATAATTGCACTAAAAAGCAAATCCTGTCTTTGAATAAGGGCATCATGACACTCTGGATGTATTACTCACTCTTCAACTTTTCATCTAGGTTGAAGGAGGTGAAACTAATTGCCTGTCATCTAGGTAAACAGCAATAGTGAAAGGAAATAAAAACCATTCTGCTCTTAATAGAATCCTCAGGTTGGTTGTTTCCAAAGAATGCTTACTTGGGTAAAGAAGTAAGATGTGGCACAAATAGTTAGATGACACCAAAATGAAGGGGCTCCAGTGAAGCCTAGTGATATGTGAAGTTCAACTTGGGGTTAAGTGAGTAGTAATTGCCCTCCACACAATTTGAATTAAGGATTTTTTTTAAGGGCATAGAGATGTTGACTTTCACACATACTCCACCTGGGGTCCACAGAGGTTGTGTGCCAGCTGTGAACCATATGCAGCCCACACAGACTGCCTGCCAGAACTCCTTTCCCCCACAAATGCACCCACAGGTCACCCTCCTGTCATTGAGACTGGCTGTGTAATGCCTGAGGCAAGCGCCATGGTTATTCATTCATACATAAATATTTATAGGGTGCCTACTCCCTGTATGACATCGCGCTAAATATTCTGGAGATGGGAAAGGATAAGAAATACCAGTATGAGTAAAGCAATGCCAGAGCCCAAAAAGAGCTTACAGTCTACTCTGGCAGACAAAGTGCATCATGGGAGAAGGAAAACAGTGTAAAATTTTAATGAAACATTTTAAGAAGTATCCCGAGATAACTATACTACTACTTAACAGGATATGGAAAAATCCAGAGGTGATCTGAGTTTGTAAGACAAAGACAGAGCTCACTCTTTGTTGGAAGAAAGCTCTTATGAAGGAGGAGAGTGCTGGGCTGGATTATTTTGCTATTATCTAAACATGCCTTGAGACTAAGCAAAAAGATGCCAAATGGTCACCAAGGGATAAAACAATTAAACAACAGACTGCCTGGCTTGTACAACCCAACATCCGGTCTGAACTCTTTTCCTCTGAATGCCCCAGTTGTTCTGATCTTGTATAACCTCAACCTACCATTGTGCCGTTTACAGTTTTAGGACTGTAAATTTACTGAGTTTACTGTTTGAGTACTGGTGTCGGCTGGGCACGATGGCTCACGCCTGTAATCCCAATACTATGGGAGGCTGAGGCAAGAGGATCACTTGAGCTCAGCAGTTCAAAACCAACTTGGGCAACATAGTGAGATCTCGTCTCTATTTAAATAATATTACATATTTTTTTTTTAAATTGAGGACTGGTGTGGACTTTCACTTCATCATCATGAAGGATTAGCTAAATCCCTGGATAATTAATCAGCAAATGGAAGCCATTTTACCTTAGAATTCTGGATTGTCAAATACATGAGGCAGGATACAACAGACTAACAGAACATGCTAGACCTGAGAGGTGACTTCAGGGCTAAGACTCAGAGATCAGATAGGAGGTCAAAGGCTGCCAGTTCCTCATCTATGCAGAGCCCTGGTAGGCAGGAAATATACTAGGGTAGGATACAGGGAGTGTTCTCACTCCTTCCTTCCTGTAAATGAAGAAAGACAATTTGGGGCACAGAACCATGTAAAGTTGCTCATTTTCTATTCCAATCCAGAAACTATGAGAAATTTAAAATCTAATACAAGCTTTCTAACATCATGGCTGTTATAGAACCTAGGGGAGCAATTGAGGCTTTTCTACTTAAAGCATAGGAGAGTTGGCTGGGTGCAGTGGTTCCCACCTGTAATCCCAGCATTTTGGGAGGCCAAGGCAGGTGGATCACCTAAGGATAGGAGTTCAAGACCAGCCTGGCCAACACGGTGAAACCCCATCTGTATTAAAAATACAAAAATTAGCCAGGCGTGCTGGCAGGCTCCTGTAATACCAGCTACTCAGGAGGCTGAGACAAGAGAATCTCTTGAACCCAGGAGGTGAAGTTCGCAGTGAGCCAAGGTTGCAATAAGCCCAGTTCACGTCATTGCAGCCCAACCTGGACAACAACAGTGAGACTCCATCTCAAAAGAAAAAAAAAAAGCATAAGAGTTGTTTTAGCCCAGTAAGAAAGGGCTCCAGAAAGCCATCTAGATGGTGTGGTCTGAAATGGGCAGAGTAACAGGAGGAATTTCAGATGCAAGAGAAAGTCCTCAAAGACAGGCACCACCAGGCCTCTTGTTCAAGCCTTCTCTGCTTGTGACGTCTTCCTGTGCCCCTTTGAAGTACACCACTGTTTGCTGCTCAAACCTCTCTAATTGCACATCACTTTATAATGCAGTGAGTCATAAGGGCAGAGTCTTCATGGGCTAATCACGTCTTGGAGGCCCCGTCTCTTAATAATGTTACAAAGGCAACTAAGTTTCCAACACAGAAACTTTTGGGGGACACATTCACACCATAGCATTCACTTATCCATGTGAATCCCTCCTTAGACAGTGAGTTCACAGAGGGGCAGAGACTGTTTTAATCACCTTTGTATTCTCAGTGCCTACTTCATCCCTGACACATCATAAGGATTAAATACAAGTAATCAAATGAATGAGTCATGGAGAACAACCATTGGCAATGTTGCGGCCTACAGATGTGCCTCTCAAATGAGAATTTGCAGAGTCCTAGAGCTCCAGAGGGGTCTCTTGGGGACCACCATGGGAATGTGGGGGAACACGTTCCTGAGTGCCCTTCTCCTCTTGCAACTCTCAGATCTAAGTGGCTCTACTTTTATCTGTTTTATATGTTAGGGGTATATCATGTCTAGTTTTGTTTGAAAACTGTTCGAAAAATACCATCTGCAGAAGGAAGAACCTGTCCTGCTATAATACTATGCCATGTGGGATCATTTGGTACAATATCAGCAGGACGTTGTTACAGGACAAAGAGGAAGCGAGAGTCTCCAAGCATGGTCACAACCTCAAGACTAGCAGTCAGTCCAGAGGCCAGTGGAGAGATGACCTGCAGGACAAGGAGAAAGGTGGCCAAAGGGGACTTCTATGTCACCTCTCAAGGCTTCCCTGTGGTCTTGACTCTGGACCACCCACCTTAACATAGCAGCAGATAAGCCCCACTTCCTTCTCTTGGTCTTCCCACTCTCAAACTATATTCCAGCAACTCTTCTGCCAATTGCAGCATCATCTTTCTTGCCTCAGGATTCCCTCTGCCTGTCGGGCCAGTCCTTCTTCAAGTCTTCACTGAAATTTCCCCGCCTAACGTCCTATCTTCCAAGACAACGGGCGTCTTTTATTCCCTGTATTCATTTAGTGTGCTTATCACAATTGCAATAATCTATTTAATGCCTCCTCCCTTCCCCCAGCTTTATTGCAAGTTCTGATAAGAGCAGGATGTTTATCACTACAGTCCCAACACCCAGCAGTGTCAGGCAGCTGGGGGATGCTGAATAAATTCTTAATACATGTGGTTGGCAACCTCCAGGATGACTCCCTATGATCCCCATTCTCTAGTCTGCACAGCCCTGTGTAATCTTACCTTAAATAACTTGCTTCTAAATGTTAGAATATGATGATGTTGAGGGTATGCCAGTTGCATTATTGGGTTGCAAAAGATTGTAACTTCCATCCTGCTAGTTACCTTCTTGGCTTACATGCTTCAAGAGTCAAGCTGCTGTGTTGGGAAAGCTTACTTGGCAAGGAAATGAGGGTGTCCTTGGGAGAAGCTGAAGCTGTCAGTCCAACCACCCGTAAGGAACTGAATTCTGCCAACAACCACATGAGCTTGGGAGCAGATCCTTTCCCAGTAAGCATTCTGATGAGATCCCAACATCTTGATTACAGCCTTGTAAGAGACCCCAAAGCAGAGGACTCAACTAAGCTACGCCCAGATTCCTGACCCTCAGAAACTGAGAGATAATAAATATGTGCAGTCAAGACAAGGATGCCCTCTCTCACCACTCCTTTTCAACATAGTATTAGAAGTTCTGACCGGGGCAAGCAAGCAAGAGAAAGAAATAAGGCATATTCAAATAGGAAGACAAGAAGTCAAACTGTCTCTGTTTGCAGATGACATGATCCTATATCTAGAAAACCCCATCGTCTCAGCCCAAAAGCTTCTTAAGCTGATAAACAACTTCAGCAAAATCTCAGGATACAAAATCAATGTGCAAAAATCACAAACATTCTTATATACCAACAATGGACAAGCAGAGAGCCAAATCATGAATTAACTTCCATTCATAATTGCTACAAAGAGAGTAAAATACCTAAAAATAATAGCTAACAAGGGAAGTGAAGGACTTTTTCAAGAGGAACTACAAACAACTGCTCAAGGAAATCAAAGAGGACACAAATGGAAAAAGAGTCAATGCTCATAGATAGGAAGAATCAATATCATGAAAATGGCCATACTGTGCAAAGTAATTTATAGATGCGACGCTATTCCCATTTAACTACCATTGACATTCTTCACAGAATTAGAAAAAACTACTTTAAAATTCATATGGAACTAAGAAAGAGCCTGTGTAGCCAAGAAAATCCTAAGTAAAAAGAACAAAGCTGGAAGCATCACGCTACCAGTGTTCAAACTATATTACAAGGCTATAGAAACCAAAACAGCATGGTACTGGTACAAAAACAGACACATAGACCAATGGAACAGAATAGAGAACTCAGAAGTAAGACCACACATCTACACCCATCAAACCTGACAAAATCAAGCCAGGGGGAAAAGATTCCCTATTTAATAAGTGGTGCTGGGAAAACTGGCTAGCCATATGCAGAAAATTGAAATTGGACCCCTTCCTGATACCTTATACAAAAATTAACTCAAGATGGATTAAAGACTTAAATGTAAAACCCAAAACTATAAAAACTCTAGAAGAAAATCTAGGCAATATCATTCAAGACCTAGGCACAGGCAAAGATTTCATGATGAAAACATCAAAAGCAATTGCAACAAAAGCAAAAATTGACAAATGGGATCTAATTAAACTAAAGAGCTTCTGCTCAGCAAAAAAAAACTATCATTAGAGTGAACAGACATCCTACAGAATGGGAGAAAATTTTTGCAATCTATTCTTCTGACAAAGGTCTAATACCCAGAATCTACAAGGAACTTAAACAAATTTACAGGAGAAAAACAAACAACCGCATCAAAAAGTGGGCAAAGGATATGAACGGATATTTCTCAAAAGAAGACATTTATGTGGCCAACAAACATAAGAAAAAAAGCTCCGCATCACTTCAAAACCACGATGAGATATCATCTCACACCAGTCAGAATGGTGATTATTAAAAAGTCAAAAAATAACAGATGCTGGCAAGATTGAGAAGAAAAAAGAATGCTTTTACACTGTTGGTAGGACTGTAAATTAGTTCAACCATCGTGGAAGACAGTGTGGGGATTCTTCAAAGACCTAGGGACAGAAATATCATTTGACTCAGCAATCTCATTACTGAGAATATACCCAAAGAAATATAAATCATCCTATTATAAAGATACATGCACGTGTATACTCACTACAGCACTATTCAAAATAACAAAGACATGGAATCAACCCAAAGGCCCATCAATGATAGACTGGATAAGGAAAATGTGGTACATATGTACCATGGAATACTATGCAGCCATAAAAATGAATGAGATCATGTTCTTTGCAGGGATGTGGATGGAGCTGGAAGCCATTATCCTCAGTAAACTAGCAGGAATAGAAAACTAAACACCACACTGTAAGTGGGAGCTGAACAATGAGAACACATGGACACATGGAGGGGAACAACACATAATGGGGCCTGCTGTGGAGGGTGGAGGAAGGGAGAGCATAAGGATGACTAGCTAATGCATGTGGCACTTAATACCTACATGATGGGTTGATAGGTGCAGTAAACCACTATGGCACACATTTATCTATGTAATAAACCTGCAAGTCCTGCACATGTGTCCTGGAACTTAAAATTAAATTAAATTTTAAAAATAAAGAAATAATAGAAACATTTGAAAACAAATAAATATGTGCACTTTTAAGCCCCTAAATATTGGGGGTAACTTGTTATACCACAACAGATAAATAATACAATATACAAATGCTTGTATCAATAAATGAATGAATGATACAAAGGAAGGGGAAATTAAGACCTGGGGGAAATGAACAGAGGTGCTAAGATGAAGCCAATTGTTAATTCTTCCTGTTTGAATATGTTTCCTCCAGCTACAGAATCTGAAAGTGGGGTTTTAGAGAAAACTCTGCCACAGTTTTAGGAATCAGAAATCCCTCAGCTCCATGGACATTTTATATGCCTGGGCAATGTCTGACTTTGCTATAAGAATTTATGCTTGCAGATGAATATCAAAGCTATATCTCTTGAATCTTAAATTAAGCTGATTAGTTTTAAAAATGTATGTCCTTGATGATGCCAATTTAGATCCAATTTATAACTTGTCAAAGTGCATAGTCTGGCTTGGGTGACCTTTATTTTAAATGGTCTGTATTTTAAATCTTGATCCAAGTTAACCTCTCAGTGTGACTCTGTCTTGCATGTATTTGGCTGCAAGAAGAGTGTCATGATACTTTAATCTAGTGACTTTGAGGATGGAAACAGCATTAATTTAATAAATTGAAATAAGATTGTGAGCTCTGACTGTGTTTATAGTCCAGATAGATGCAAATATTATAAAAATCCTTGATAGAGTTATAAATACCAGCTTTGTCAATACCTCTCATAATTTAGAATTTCTCAGCACATTTCAAAATGCCAACTCTCTCTCGCATTTTCCCTAGATTGATTTTCTTGCTTCAGAGTGATAAAAGGGTGCAGAAAAATAATGATATACTAAAGGGTGCATTCATGTTCCAACATTCCACCTTAATGGATGTCTACAAAGAAGTTTCTTTTCTTCTTTCTTAGGTCTCATATTTTTCCTGCCCAGTTACACATGGGAAATATAATTGCTGATGGAGTTTCTCTTGGGTTAAGTTTGTTTCAATATGAACTACTAATTATTTTATCACCATGACATTGTAACCCATCCTAACATTTAAGGTTTATTTGTTCCCAAATAAAGAGCATTTGTTCTTCCTATTTATAATCATTTTCTTAATCTTTTCCTGGCAGTAAAATTTCATTCTGATTGCTCATTATTGAAAGCTCATGTTTGCCTATGGAAATGCATAAACACATCTAACAGTCTAATGTGCCTTTATGTGTATCCAAAAAGAAAGAGAAGGGGCCCATTTGAAGAAGTATGAAGGGTAACGCTTTGGGAGGCTGAGGTGGGTGGAATGCTTGAGCTCAGGAGTTCGAAACAAGCCTGACCAACATGGTGAAACCCTGTCTCTGCTAAAAGTACAAAAATTAGCCAGGGGTGGTGGCGCATACCTGTAATCCCAGCTGCTGGGGAGGTTGAGACATGAGAATTGCTTGAGCCCAGGAAGTGGAAGTTGCAGTAAGCCGAGATTGCACCACTGTACTCCAGCCTGGGCAACAGAGGGAGACTCTGCCTCAAAAAAAAAGAGAACAGAAGCAAAGAGAACGGAGGGGAACAAAGGGGAGGGGAACAAGGGGTAGGGGAACAAAGGGGAGGGGAATAAAGGAGGGGAGGGGAATAAAGGGAAGGGGAACAAAGGAGGGGAGGGAAAAAAAGGGGAAGGGAAGGGAACAAAAGGGAGGGGAGGGGAGGGGAAGGGAGGGGAAAGGAGGGAAGAAGGGTAAAATCCTGAACTGAAACATGAGTTACGGAACACCTACTTTAGTTACAAAACTTTTCTAAATCATTATTTGAAGAGGTATATATGCATTGCACTACTTCTTAAAATGTCCAGCTCTCACAGAAGTTGCTAGACCAAAATTCTTAAAGCTACACTATTAGCAGGCACTGTCAAGACGTAATAGCCCAGAAATTAAGATAAAGCAGCTGTGAAGTTGTAATGAGACTATAGTGGGGCTGTTGATTTACACACGTTATGCTCAGGAGGGCTGAGAAAACATAGCTCCTTTTTTTTTTTAATCTCTAACTGGCCTGACTTTCTGAAGAGCCCTGGCCCACTGAATCATCTTAGTCTGCTGCAATAATATAACCAGTACTTGAGGTAAGATGCTCAATCTTCCCAATCTTATCACCTTCTCCTCTGCTTCCATAAAATGGGATAGGGGGAGAGGGGTGTGTTAACTGAATCGTCATAAGACTAAAGAGCTTCTGGAATCTGAGAAGTGTCCGAGGATGCTCTACTCATCTCTCCTACCCTACCCTGCCCCTGCCCACTGATCCCCGGCAGCTAGTCTGGGCATTGCCCTTCCTGCTGACCCTTGCAACTAAGTCAGTTGTAGGTTTGCTCCAACATCTGGTCTCTCAGCCAGGGTTTGGGGGTGATCCTGGCTGCTTGGGTCTTCCTGGCCTCTTGACAGGATTTCGTGTGAAATCCCTCTCAACCGCCATCTTGGTCTGGTGCCTTGTCTAGGTGGTTAGCCCATGTTTGCAGAGACATCTCCGCTTCTCACAGTGGGCCACTCTCAAGCAGCTACTTTCTCTCCTCCTACTTCATGAAGGCACTTCTGAGCCTCCTCCATACCATATGGGAGCTGAGATAGTCACTGTGCCACCAAATTTACTTTGAAATGGCCATCTCCTAGGTCTGGTGCAAGGCAGGCTACAAGGCAATATCCTCTAAGTGCAAGTTATGAATTGGAAAAACAAACAAACAAATAAAAAAGAATGCCCCTGCTTTTGGCATTCTTCTCCATAGCTCCCCAGGTTTCTCCCAAAATGAAGAGATGGGGAACCATATAATTCACTTCCTCACGTGACTCTAGTTCCTTTCCCTCTGCCCATTCAGGTAAGAAGGGGAATGTTTCTTTTTTCCCCACTTTTTGAATATCTGAGATTTTCATGATGCCCCATCCTCCTCCTTACCAACTATTTAGCCTCAAGGTTGAGACTCAATGACTGATAGGTAGCCACAGCATATGAGGAAGACACACCAATAAAGAAAGGAAATCAGGAACATTCCAAAAATACTATACGTCTTCAATACACCAACAAAAAAATATATAATCTGATTTGGAGTAAAAATTCTAACTTGATTCTCTAAATGCATTTAGAAATTTATTGGATACCAAATATAGGCCAGCCTTTAAACATGATGAGCTTTCTGCTAGGTACTGTATGGTTCCATTTACATGATATTCTGGAAAAGACAGAACTACAGGGACAGAAAACAGATCCGTGGTTACCCAGGGCTAAGGGTGGGTAGAGGGTGTGATGACAAAGTGTCACCAAGGAGCTTTTTGAGATGATAGAACTATCCTGCATCTTGATTGTGGTGGTGGTCACATGATTGTGTTTGTTAAAACTCACACGGCAGTACACTAAAAGAAATGGATTTTATTGTACATAAAATGGACCTCCGTAAACCTGACTTTTATTTTTAAAAAATGATGGGCTTTCACATACCCAACATTAAACATGACACGTATTGAGTGCTTATGAAATAATGCACTGTTCTAACCACTTTGATTACATTCACTCATTTAATCCTCACAATAATTTTATTTAGAAGGGACTATTATTATCATCATCTCTATGTTTTAGATAAGGGAACTGAGGTCTAGAGAAGTTAAGTAACTTGCTGAAGTCCACACAGCAAGTACAGCTGGAATCTGAACCCACATCTGTCTGATGCTAAAGTCTGTGGATTTAACACTATATTATAAAGCCTCTCAAGATAGGTAAACTGGTAACATTTGTATTTGCATGTTACTCTACCTGGAATCTTTTTTAATCAAATCACATCTGTTCTCAGATCAGAAAATAAGTGGTACATCCTGTCCCCCAAACATACACATCCTGGAACATATTTCTCCAATTGCCCCAATCTAACATCCTCAGTTAAGTTGAGAGGCCCCTTCCTGTCAGCAGTCTTAAGTGGACTAAGAATGAGTCAGAGCTGGATGACTGTTGGTTAAAAAGGTCCCCTGGAGAGTTCCAGGGAGTATGTGACCCACCCTAGCTCAAGCTCCTGACAAGGTGTCCAACCTGTACTCTAAACTGGGGTCTTAACGTGCTGACCCAGATACCCCTGCAGCCTAGCAAACCAAAGATGCCAGACTCTTCCCCTAAGTACAGAGGGCTCCCTTCTCAAGTTTATGCGGGCTTGACCTGGGTCTGAGAACTCCAGCTCATGCTCCGCTGACAGCAAATGAATGAAGCACTGTTTTTATTAGCTGCTGATCCCAGCATACCCCAGAAGTCAGGATGTCCTGGAGTCTTCCCAGCTGTTTTTCTCCATGGCAGACTGCTTCCCATGATCAATCACAGAGCTCCACTGTAGGACAGTGGTAAGGCATGGCAGGTTTATGGGGAACTCAGGGCTGGTTCTTGCCAAGGGAAATGGGAGTCCGAGCCCCACATCTGGTCTTCTGGTTCTTCCATACGATGCAGAGCCCTCTTCCATTAGCCAAGTTCTCAGGAAATGTACTTCATGATGACTGAGGCTTTGGACATGTGCTACATCTGCTACAGGGGAAATTTAATTGGTCAAGTCTCAGTTTACTCAGCCAGGGACCTCAGATCAGAAAGAGCCAATGGAAACCTGCCTAAATGGCGATAATCCACCTCGGCAAACACAACCTTGTGATTGCATCTTATCTGATTTACTTTTGGAGCATTTTGAGCCTCCCAGGCTACCAGTAAGTCACTGACACCTACAAGGCCTGAGGAAGGTGCTTTGGAATGGAGGGAAGGTCAATAGTAGGCCACAGCCCAACTCAACTGCCATCAACCTTTATCTGACCCCTGGACAAAAGAGCAGGTCCACTTACATTTGATGATTTAAAGTTCTCTTGTCTCAAAAATGCACTTACCCCTGATCTCACTATTAAGGGGACTTATTGATACATTTATGATGAAGACACTGAAAGCTGGGACAAGTTTGGAAGGTTTTGTTGGGATGGTGAGAGTGGGAGAGGTGTGGTGGTTAGGGCAAGGTTGCAAATAGGGAGCCTTTCCCTAGCGGATAGAGAGCCTTAGGGAGGTACTCCTAGACCCAGAGACACCCTAACACTGTAAACAAAGGATCAAAACCAGGCAAGGAGATCCTTAGGAGAAGAATTTTGTCTGCCAGTTTGGCCTGAAATAGAACTTATCTATGCTACTCTAAACCATTATCAGTTGTTTGTACCTCTGTATAAAGGAATTTCTCCTTTTTTCTAAGAGGAAGCCATGGAAATATTGAACACCAGTGGGAAAGGTCATGGTCGAGGGAATAAAGGACCTAGAAGAATGAAGACTGGAGATGAAGACAGCAAATGTTGCTTATATTTATTTTTGCAGCCCAGAGCATGAAGGATGAAAATTACTCAAAACTGAGTAGGACAAGCAAAAAGGCAGCAGCAGATAGATCAGCTAAGAGGGTAACAGAAGGTCAATCTTCATTCTTGTACAGCAGGTAGAAGGACCTAAGCAAGAATTTTATTTCCTCAAATATTAGGCATTCTATTTCCTCAAATATTAAAAGTCAGATGCTTGAAACCAGGATAGCCATCTTAGGTGCATAAATATAAAAGAATATTACCACTCTTACAGTTGCCCCTTTTCTCCTGTTCCTTGTAGTCTGTTTTGTTTCAGTCCTCCCAATTCTTGTCACTTCAATGTTCCTTTTTTTTTTTTTTAATTTTACTTTAAGTTCTGGGATACATGTACTGAACGTGCAGCTTTGTTACATAGGTATACATGTGCCATGGTTGTTTGCTGCACCCATCAATCCATAATCTAGGTTTTGAGCCCAGCATGCATTAGGTTATTTGTCCTAATGCTATCCCTTCCCTTGCACACCACTCCCCAACAGGCCCCGGTGTGTGATGTTCCCCTCCCTGTGTCCATGTGTTCTCATTGTTCAACTCTCACTTATGAGTGAGAACACGTGGTGTTTGGTTTTCTGTTCCCGTGTTAGTTTGCTGAGGATGACGGTTTCCAGCTTCATCCATGTACCTGCAAAGGACATGAACTCATTCTTTCTTACGGCTGCATAGTATTCCATGGTGTATATGTGCCACATTTTCTTTATCCAGTCTATCATTGATGGGCATTTGGGTTGGCTCCCATTCTTTGCTATTGTAAATAGAACTGCAATAAACATTACGTGTGCATGTGTCTTTACAGTAGAGTGATTTTTAATCCTTTGGGTATATACCCAGAAATGAGATTGCTGGTTCAAATGGTATTTCTGGTCCTAGATCCTTGAGGAATTGCCACACTGTCTTCCACAATGGTTGAACTAATATACACTCCCACCAACAGTGTAAAAGTGTTCCTATTTCTCCACAGCTTCACCAGCATCTATTTTTCCAGACTTTTTAATGATCACCATTCTAACGGGCATGAGATGGTATCTCACTGTTGTTTTGGTTTGCATTTCTCTAATGACCAGTGATGATGAGTTTTTCTTTATATATTTGTTGGCTGCATAAATTTCTTCTTTTGAAAAGTATCTGTCCATATCCTTTGCCCACTTTTTGATGGGCTTGTTTGTTTTTTTCCTGTAAAATTATTTAATTTCCTTGTAGATTCTGGGTACTAGACCTTGGTCAGATTGCAAATATTTTCTCCTATTCTGTAGGTACCCTGCTCACTCTGATAGTTTCCTTTGCTGAGCAGAAGTTCTTTAGTTTAATTAGATCCCATTTGTCAATTTTTGCTTTTGTTGCAATTGCTTTAGGTGTTTTAGTCATGAAGTCTTTGCCCATGCCTATGTCTGAATGGTATTGCCTAGGTTTTCTGTCAAATCTTGTCACTTCAATGTTCTTTTATCCTATCTAACAAATAGGTCCTGGGTGACTGGATACACAAAGCTTATAGCTACTACGGGAAGGCGTGGCAATTTCCTAAAATTGCTCTGTGCTGTGTACTCAGACCATCATAGAAAAAAATGTATTCAAAAATTATATTTTATAACATGTTAAACATTGAGTACCTATTGAATACAAAACAATGTGCTGATAAGAGAGAACTGTGTTTATCCAAAGTTAAAGTGCACTAGTGCTTCTGAAGATTGGGAATCCCTTATTTAAAGAAAACGCCATGGGATGGAAACTTGAGTTATGCAGGTCTCATTTCTATAATTACTACCACCCTCTCCAGTCTCTTTCCCCCAGCTTGCCTTTTCTCATCTATAAAATGCACAGTTCATTGATTTAGGCGGTCTGCTCATTGATTTGTAAACACGGATCAAGATGCCAGACCATCATTCATGCAAATTGGCCTTGTTCACAGACATAGAAACTAAAATAAATTAGACTTGGGCCAGCAAGCGGTCAGCATGACCTCAGGAGGCAGAAACTGCGTGTCCCTCACAGGCCTTCCCTGGCCTTCCTTCAGTGTTAAACAGTGATTCAACACGGTCCCGACCTGACCAAGCTTGGTCTCCTCAACACCAGAAGATTCTGAGTCTCCCAACACCTGCAAAGGTTCAGATATCTGCTCTGAGATGTTAAACAATCCATTCTGGTCTAGCTAGCACCAGAGGGGAAAAAAGGCCTTGAAACAACACAAGATGTTTCAAGTTTAGCCTTCAAGAAAAATAAAAACAATATAGGTTCATTTGTAGAAAGTTTGGGAAATGTAGAAAAACACAAAGAAATAATAAAATGTACCTATAACCATGTTTTCTAGTGATTTTTATATAAACCAGTCAAAGCCACCTTTAAGAATAAGTTTCGGCTGGGCACGGTGGCTCATGTCTGTAATCCCAGCACTTTGGGAGGCCGAGGCGGGCAGATCACGAGGTCAAGAAATCGAGACCATCCTGGCCAACCAACATGGTGGAAACCCCATCTTTACTAAAAATACAAAAATTAGCTGGGTGAAACCCCATCTCTACTAAAAATACAAAAATTAGCTGGGCGTAGTGGCACATGCCTGTAGTCCCAGCTAGTCAGGAGGCTGAGGCAGGAGAATCACTTGAACCCAGGAGGCAGAGGTTGCAGTGAGCCGAGATTGCACCACTGCACTCCAGCCAGGCGACAGAGCGAAACTCCGTCTCAAAAAAAAAAAAAAAAAAAAAGAATAAATTTCTAGGCTGGACACAGTGGCTCTTAGCACTTTGGGAGGCCAAGGCAGGTGGATCACTTGAGGTCAGGAGTTCAAGACCAGTCTGGCCAACATAGTGAAACCCCGTCTCTACTAAAAATACAAAAAATTAGCCGGGTGTGGTGGCACACGCCTGTAATCCCAGCTACTCAGGAGGCTGAGGCAGGAGAATCGCTTGAACCCAGAAGGCGGAGGTTGCAGTGAGCTGAGATCACACCACTGCACTCCAGCCTGGGTGAAAAAGAGAGACTCCGTCTCAAAAAAAAAGGAAAAAGAATAAATTTATGAGCAAGAAAAAAAGATGGTTTTAATTGGTGTCATGTAAGACACTTCCAGGAAATGCAGTGTCCCTGTTTTGTTTTATTTCGTGCTTTTGGTGGGGAGAGGTGAGCGTTGGTGCTAAGAAATGCACGGGACTATTTCTTAGTCCAGAGCGGTCTTCCTGTGGCAGAAGCATGTTGGAAACACAGACTGTGGGCCCTACCCCACATCTACTCATTCAGAATCTGCACTTTACAAGATCCCCACCCCCCACCATTCAATGCTTCCAAGCTGTGCACCTTAAGTTTGTGAAGCATTGGCCCCTGCAGCCCTCTTTCTCGCCTTTCTCAGGTGGTATTGATTGTCAGGATTTGTATATAACTTTCACACCTACTTGATGTTGAAACTAGCAATAAAAATCCCACCTCCGTGGGAGTAAACACCTTTTGCTCAAGCCACAGCCACACATTCTTTTGGGAAAGCTCTAAATGTGTTACCTTCTAAATCCCCTGAGAGTTGTGGGGTGCTCCAAAGGGAAGTCCAGGAAAGAGGGCCACGCTTCCTTTTGCCTCCCTCTCAAAGTCCATTCCAGGGTGAGAGCTGTTGTGTGTGCGGCCCCTTTAGTCATAGTAAATCATTCACCCAGTGGGGGACGAGAGAGATATTCATAAAAGACCTCTTGGAAGCCTATGGGGAAAGATCCACACACTCCACTGCACTACCATCCCCAACTCTCTCTTTCCTGCCTCAAACCATCCCTTTATCCTTTGATCATCCACCAGGGGGCCCCAGGAAGCACAGGCAGGGTGCACGGACTGATGACGACCCCTAATCAGGCGAGCTGGGATCAAGGACTTGAGCGCCTGGAGGAAGAAAAAGAAATGACAGAAGCCAAAACAGTCGTGTCTGCCTGAGCTGTCAGCCACAACTATGTGTGGGCATCGGAGCGTATGTCAGAGTCAGGCCGTCCAGTGCAAAGCCTGCCAAAGGGCTGCTTCGATTAGGTCTTCATTTGAAATCTTAACCAGGCAGATGTTCCCTGGCAGCCATCTGAAGCCATCTAGAAGGGGCAGCCTGTCCAGGAGTGGCTGCCTCTAGGTGGAGACTCATTAATCTCTCCCTTTGTTTTCATTTTGCAAACTTGATAGCTGTTGCAAAGTCTCTGTGCCCAGGCACCATGGCTCCCTCCACATCCTGGCATTTGGTCCTCTATCTCTTTGACACCATCAAGTAATGCTGCTGGTGCCCAGTTGTTGCCTGGGCTATCAAGAGTTCATCTGGTGCCACTCCACTACTAAGCCTGGCTTTTTAAGTTCTTGGAAACTGATTTGCAAATCTTTTCATGGGAGCCTCTGGGACACCTATGGAGGTCCAGTACCTGATGCACAGGAGAAGGATGAAGGATGGATAAGAAGGGCTCTGCCTGACCTTGTGGAACTTACAAAAATCACCCAATTTGTCCCAGAAACCCCCACATGTTTATAAAGCAGCAACCATGGTGGTCTTTTTCTGTCCAGAGGTTATGAAATGTCAGTGGTTGAAAACGCAGGTCCTGGGTTTGCAGAGACCTGCATTCAGAATCTGGCCTTCCCTGTCACTAGCTGGGTGATCCAGGTTTGCTTTCTCAATTTTTAGTCTTCAATTTGTCCCTTTTTAAAATGGGGATAACAACACGTGCCTCATAGATTATTATGAGGATTAAATAAGACATAGTACGTAAAACACTTAGTGAGTACTCAGTAAAAGGTAGTGTTATTGTTATTACTGTTATTATTATTATCATATAAAAATGGACAAGTCCATTTAGATTATTCCAGATAACCTAACAAGTCAGTGTTGTAACCCAGAAGGCCTGGGTTTCATTCTGGATCTGCTGTGAATTAGTCTTGTGATAGCCTGTGAGCCTCAGTTTCTTCATCTATAAAATCAAGATAACGCTATCTGGACTTTTGTTCCTGTTTTCACTAACATTTATCAAATGATAACTTTGTGGTAGGCATCATTGTAAATGCTTTTCATGTTAAATTCATTGAATCCCCTCATGTCCCTGTTTTGCAGATAAGGAAATCGAGGCAGAGGGATGATGTGCCCAAGGTCAAGCAGCTAGCAACAGATGGAGGTAGGATTCCAACCCAGCCAGTCTGGCCCTAGGGCCTGCGTTCCTGATCTTATTATGAAAAATCAAATGGCATAATGATTATGAAAGTGCTTTGGGAGTGGGAAGCATTATACAAACATGAGATTGTTACTATTCATCCAAGTTTCTTGCTGTTTGGTCTTCAGCTGGGATCCTTAACCTTTCCAATGGGGAACATCTTTAGATTTTCCTGAAGGCCTTCATTTAATCACTGGCTGTTATGAGTTGAGGGGAGCTAAGTTTCCAGCATCCTTTTGCCAGTGAATAACAGAAGTGGGACTGGAAATCAGGTTTTCTGACTCTTAGTCCTATGATACTGTTCTCCAGCCTCACCAATCCTCAGAGGCTTATTTTTGGTTGGCACATAGTTCATACTTCCTGTGACTACTTATTTCACAAGATTGCATTCTGGTTTCTCTCTCTCTGTCTCTCTCTTTTTTTTTTTTTGAGACTTTTGATTGAAATATGGCATACATACAGAAATGTGCACAGATCATAAATGGACAGCCCAGTATGTCCACATTGTGTAAGCAGCACCCAGACAAAGAATTAGCGCATTACCAGCACTCCTGGAGCCCTCCAGCCCCTCCCAGCCACAACCGCCAACAAAGGGACCACTATCCTGACTTCTAACATCACAGATTGGTCTTGCCTGGTTTTGAGCTTGACATAAATGGGATTTCACAGTACTCTTTTGTGTCTGGCTTCTTTTGCTCCACATTATGTTTGTGAGATTTGTCTGTGTTTTGCATATCGAGTAGTTAATTATCACTGCGATAGAGTATTCCATAGTACTGGGCTTCTGAACCAAATCAAGAGGCACACACAGAGAGAAGTGTCCTGAAACACTTCAAGCTGGTCCTTAAAAACAACAAAAAAAAGTTAAAGCAATGAAATTGCTCAAACACCAAAAAAATGTAGTTTAATCTTTACAAATTAGATCCAATTTATTGGCCATCTCTTAAAAGCCGCTTTCCCAGATCACTCCCCCATCCCTCTCTCCTCTCTTTTCCCCTAGATGCCCATAGCGCCACATCTCTGTATCACCCAGCCTGAACAGAGAGTTGGGGGATGGAGGTTAATGAGCTGTGTTCTACTTGGGTGAACCCACCTTGACCTTAGAATAACTCAGAGCCTGGACTGTCTCCAACTTGGCCAGTAGGGTTTCTGCATCTTCAGCAGCATCACAGCCACCTTCACCCACAGTAAGAGAAACTGCCTCTCATGTTTAAAATTTGGGAGCTATTCCCCTTGATCCCTATTAAACTGGACTGAGTCTGCCTCAGGATACAGCTACCGCAGCCCCAGGCGGGTGAGAGGCAGGATGGAGTCTGCAGAAGGGGGCCAGTCCTCTGCTGTAACCCTCACTCCCTTTGCAACCACTCTCAGAATCACTCCCACAGCTTTCTCAGGCTCTGGACTTCATTCCCAAGCACAGCTCGGCTGCACCCTCCTTCTTTCATCTTCGCCTTACCAGACCACAGTTGGTCCTGATTTCTTCATACTGACAACCTCTCTGGGGTCTCCCTTTTCTAGAAATGATGACCTAATCCCAAGATGCAATTTTAGGGGAGTCCTGATGCAAATCAGCAGGCTCGCCTGTCCTGAGCCTGAGTCCATATATGGTATAATCCCTGAACCATGACAGGGATAGTGCTGACTGTAATGCAACACAGCTGATTCACCAGCTGTCCCTCTCTCCCTAAGCTGTGCCTGCCCACTCCAGTTTCCATTAAGATCAGCACTGCACCCATAACAAAAGGTTAAGATAGCTGAAGTCCAGGACTTCGCCTCTTTTGGGAGGATGCAACTTAGGTTTTACTTCTTTCTAGGCTCCCCACTCCCTGGGAGGTTGTCCTTTCTGGAATGTAATAGAATATTATGACTGGTGCTTTTTCTTCAGTACTTCTCTTGTTGTGGGCGTGGTCAGGAAGAGGCGAGGAGAAAAGACAGTTATAGCTCAGAGGCTTGCTCAACCCAATTGTAGAGGACAGTTTTCAACTGCAAGCAGGCATTAGGCCCCACCCTGACCCTGGGTGGAGTTCAATATTCGCAGTCCTTAGTTGGAGCTTTGGCTATTCTTTGGTATCCACCCTCTATTTTTTGTTTGGCCTTCTGTTAAGTGTGAGAGATAGAACTAAGAAAGTCTCAGATGTAGGAAAGAATATTGAAATCTGGGTTACCAGTTGCATTCAAAGCTCATAAGTGGAGAATCATGTTCTTTTTATTAGCATCCTTACCACCATTCCGTGTCTATTAAAAGCAAAGTATTATAATAGACTCTGGCAGTGGTGAGCTGGAGCTAGTTCAAACCAGTTTATTAGTCTAATTGTTAAATTTTTAGGAAATTTGCAAACTGATTGTTAAATGTAATGATTATTAAAGATTAAATTACATAAAATCACTGTTGAATAAATCAGATTTAAAATGAAGGTAGTAAAGATACCAGCTCATCATTTCTTAATTATTTCCCATTTTACTATTAACTGTGCCCTTGAGGCTGCTCAGATGAATGATGTCTGCGTAGTGGAAATACCCTCTAACGTGTGCTACTGCGCACCTGTTCCCTACCCCTTGTTCAGTGACATACGTCATGCTAGTAGCTCGGAATCAGCCACATGGGAGTATTTACTCCACAGGACTCAGAAAACCTCTGTAAATCAGGGCATCCCCCATGCCCTTTGGAGAGTCAGTTGTTAACCCTTTACAAGCACACCACTGACTCTGGTGGTCAATAAATAATCAGACCTGCCCAGAGGGTGCTTGTAACACATTGAGGGAAATAAGTCCTTCAAGTCTTGGGTTGGGCACTGTCTATCTCTAAAATGCCAAACATGGGAATGAAAGGACACGAGCTCTGAAGTAAGAAATACCTGCGTTAGCATCCCAGTCTGCCACTCTGTAAGACCCTAAATAAGTTACCTAATTTTTTTTAATCATTGGCAAAATGGGAATAATGGCACCTCCTCACAAGATTGTCATGAGGCTTTAGTGGTAAAGATATAAGAGTCTAGAAAGGGCATTTCTGATTACAGGACCAGCATGAGAAGTTGAGTAAAAGCATAAAAGTGAAAAGACTAGTCAAAGAATGGCTAGTGGTCTAGTATGCCTGGATATTAAGACAGATCACTTGAGCCCAGGAGTTTGAGACTAGCCTGGGCAATACAGTGAAACTCCATCTCTACAAAAAAACACCAGGTATGGTGGTGCATACCTGTAGTCCCGGCTACTCGGGAGGCCGAGGCAGGAGAATCACTTGAGCCTGGGAGGTTAAGGCTGCAGTGAGCTAAGACTGTATCACTGTACTCCAGCTTGGGTGACAAAGTGAGACCCTGTCTCAAAAAAACAAAAGGAGAGACACCAGAGATATCAAGATGGACAAAATGTATTATGATATGACCCTGGAAATGCAGGATTAAACAGTGAAACTGGATGGGTCAGGGCTAGAGAGATGGAGCCACTGTGAAGCCAGTCAGCTTTCCAAGTAATCATGTTTTAAAGGCAGCAAAGTCAGGTATAATTCAGACAATCATCTCAGCTAGGAGGTACAATCTACAGGCAGTGTCATGGGCTGGGGAGATCTGTTCACCCAAGACTAATCCCCAGCCATAACAGGAAATATAGGGGCCTTGCCTAGCCCCTAGAGAGGGTGCCAGGAGAAACTAGGCAGGAGGCCAGGACCTTAGTTAAATAGGCAAAAGTTTAGGGAGGAGGTGGGTAGTATCAGTACTATAGCAGGACCAAGATACTATTACTAGGTAGGACAGACAAAGAAATTACCAAGCAGTAAATCAAGATATTGTTGAAATGGACCAATAATGAAGGTGTTAAATTTTATCTGGGATGACTTAACTACAAGTAACAGAATATTGGGATGATCTGGGATGATTTAGCTACAAGTAACAGACTATTGGGATGATTTTAGCTACAAGTAACAATATTTAACTAACAGTGGCTTAAGCAATAAAGATAGCAAAGTATCTCTCAAGAAGTCTGGAAGTAGGTGTTCTAGGATTGGCTTGGTGGCTAAACATTGTTATCAAAAGGCCAAGCTCTTTCTACTTTTTCACTTTGATACTCTTACTGCGGTTCTCAGTGTGTCTGCTTTTATTCTTGGTGTTAGGGCCTTATGGTCATTAGATAGCTGCCACAGCTCACATCACCTCAATCAAAGCAGACCTCCTTATTTCTCTCTTCTTAATCAGAGAGCAAAATCCTCCCTGCAAGCCTCAGCAGATTTCTGTCTACATTTCACTGGCAAGGATAGTTTACATACTGTAATAGGTAGAATAATGCTGTCAAAGATGTTCAAATTCTAGTCCCCTGGAACCTGTGACTATGTTACCTTACATGGCAAAAGGGACTTTGCAGATATGATTAAGGACATGAATCTTGAGATGGGGAGGCTATGCCGGATTACCAGTGCGCCCCATTTAATCACATTAGCCCAGGGGAGTAAGGGAGATGGCAGCATGGGAAGGATTTGGGGATGAGATGTAGGAGGTGATGTGTAAGAACCGGAGAGAGATCCCTTAAATATGTATACATATAATGCAGCAATAAAAACAAACAAGTGCCATCTGCCACTACTGCTAATAGGAATGTACACTCAGGGCAACTTGAATCTATGCCCTTGGGTGGCTATCCTCAAGCTTTAGCCTAAAAAAAACTCTATACTTAATCATTAAAAAAAAAAAAAAAAAAACCAGAGACAGGCTGCTAGAAGCTAATAGAGACCCCCAGATGACAGACAGCAAGGAAACAGGGACCTCAGTCCTGCAGCTGCAAGGAACTAAAATCAGCCAACACCTGATAGAGCAAGGAAACGGATTCTACCCTCAAGCCTCCAGAAAGGAACACAGCCCTGTGGACTCCTTGATTTCAGCCCAGTGAGACATGAACCAGACTTCTGGCCTATATCACTGTAAGAAAATAATACAAAAAATTAGCCGGGCGAGGTGGCGGGCGCCTGTAGTCCCAGCTACTCGGGAGGCTGAGGCAGGAGAATGGCGTGAACCCCGGGGGCGGGGCTTGCAGTGAGCCAAGATGGCGCCACTGCACTCCAGCCTGGGCGACAGCGAGACTCTGTCTCAAAGAAAAAAAAAAGAAAGAAAATAAATGTGTGTGGTTTTGAGCTAAAGTCATAGTAATTTGTTACAACAGCAACAGAAAACTAGCACACATACCCTCCCCTAAAGCAGTCTGGGGTAACCATGCTTGGCTCAGCCTGATTAGGGAATGTCTCCTGGGAATGGGCAACAGGCTGTGTTCCCTGAGTGTGCTGTAAAGTATCCATAAAATAAGGAATGAGCTGAGTTGAGAACCAACAGGTAAGGAGCACGGTAGTAGGCCTGGGGTTCAGCAGGTAAGCTCCAGGATACACAAGCCAGTTGTTTTCAGTCATCTTCTGTTCTAATTGGTATGGTAATTTTTTTTTTTTTTTTTTTTTTTTTTTTTGAGACAGAGCCTTGCTCTATCACCCAGGCTGGAGTACAGTGGCACAATTTCAGCTCACGGCAACCTCTGCCTCCCAGGTTCAAGTGAGTCTCCTGCCTCAGCCTCCTGAGTAGCTGGGAATACAGGCACCTGCCACAATGCCTGGCTAATTTTTCTATTTTTAGTAGAGACAGGGTTTCACCACAATGGCCAGGCTGGTCTCAAACTCATGACCTCAAGTGATCCGCCCATCTCGGCCTCTCAAAGTGTTGGGATTACAGGTACGAGCCGCTGCACCTGGCCTGGTATGGTCATTAAACACTTTCAATATCACCCTTGGTTACAACTAGGGAGCTATATAGGTTCCCAGATATCACCCCATTACACTAGGACCCAGTCCTAACTGGGAAAACAAACTCAGAGTATGGGCACACGGGTTCCTAGCTTCCAGCTGAGCTGCTAGAGCTCAAATCTGGAGAATGCTACTTCCAGTATTTCGGCAAATCCAAGAGGCCTTCAGTCATGATGCACCATTATTTTACAAACCACTAAGAAAGAAAAAGTGCCATAAAACAATGACATGTCATTGATTGCAACATCAATGTTAAATGAGTAAGAGGTTAACATGAGAAAAAGCATGCATCTTAGAATCAACCAAACATGATGATACAAAATTTCCACCAGTGGTAAGGGTTAACCCTTGATGTGCTGCTGGCTCAGTCAAAATTGGTCGGGGAATTGGGGGGATGTATACTCATGAGTGTCTAGCTAAGGAAGGCGGAGGCCAAGGTGGGAAGGCGAGAGTGTTTCTCCTGGAGCTCCTTGAAGCCAAGCTAAGGGAAGTGAACTTCCTCTAGCAGGCAGTCACTGACGGTTTCCTGGCATGACAGTATGATGCTGGTGTCTCTGATCATATGTTCCCCTGGCATCTGAAACATCTGAAACAGTATTTATGACTCCATCGCATATCAAAGCATAAAGGGTCACTCCCCTCTTGCCCAAGACAGTTGGAATGGAGCAGTTGTTGAGGTCATCTTTGACTAGCACTGGTCAGTGCATTTACCCCGGTTACAAGTGAGGACACACTCAAAAGACAGCTTTATTTTAGTAAGGAGCTCAGGTTTACTCATCCTGATGTGCAGGGCACATGTGTCCTCTGTGTCCTCAAGTGATGGACAAGCCCTCTTTGCGCCCTCCCCGAGACTTTGCCCTGGAGTCCCCAGAGGCAGCAGGGATTACACCAAAGGCTTATTCTGGACAGAGGAAAAGGTTGCACAGATAGAGCC
This sequence comes from Hylobates moloch, assembly GCF_009828535.3. Lineage (NCBI taxonomy): Eukaryota > Metazoa > Chordata > Mammalia > Primates > Hylobatidae > Hylobates > Hylobates moloch. Next base: position 50,242,922 of record NW_026652295.1, on the reverse strand, counting down.
TTTAGGTGTCACCAAAGATCAATGTTGCCTCCTGTTTCTTCCCTTTGCCTAGGACTGGCCCTGAGTTCAGAAAATTTGAAGAGCTTTCTGAATACTTTTATCATTATGAAAAAAATGACAGCATCACCATATGGAAAAGGCCCTAAGAAATCACCTCAAATCCCATAATTTTTCTGATTAGAAAACAGAGACTTGGGAAATGAATGTGTCTGACCTGAGGTAACCTACCTAGAAACAGCAGAGCCGGGCAGGGATCCAGGTTTCCTGCCATCCCCAGGGCATGCCAGGAAAGGCAGCCGGATGAGTGCACAAAGCCCCTCCCCAGGCATGCTAGGGGTCTGTCTCTTGCTAACCCAGGGCCTTGAAAAAGTCACTTAACATCTTTCTTTTTCCTCTTTTTTTTTTTTTTTTCTGAGACAGAGTCACATTCTTGTTGCCCAGGCTGGAGTGCAGTGGCACAATCTCAGCTCACTGCAACCTCCGCCTCCCAAGTTAAGGCGAGAGTGTTGGTCAAGTGATTCTCCTGCCTCAGCCTCCCGAGTAGCTGAGATTACAGGCACCCACAACCATGCCTGGCTGATTTTTGTATTTTTGGTAGAGACGGGGTTTCACCATATTGGCCAGGCTGGTCTTGAACTACTGACTTCAGGTGATCCACCCACCTTGGCCTCCCAAAGTGCTAGGATTACAGGCGTGAGCCACCTTGCTGGGCCTTTTTGTTTGTTCGTTTGTTTTTGTTTTTTTTTTGAGACAGAGTCTTGCTCTGTTGCCCAGGCTGGAGTGCAGTGGTGCAATCTTGGCTCATTGCAATGTCTGCCTCCCAGGTTTAAGCAATTCTTGTGCCTCAGCCTCTGGAGTAGCTGGGTTTACACCACACCCGGCTAATTTTTGTATTTTTAGTAGAGACGGGATTTCACCATGTTGGCCAGGCTGGTCTTGAACTCCTGACTTCAAGCGATCTGCCCATCTCCCGAAGAGCTGGGATTATAGGCATGAGCCACAACACCTGGCCTTCCATTCTCTCGACTATAAAATGAGGCTAGTAATAGTACCTACTGCAGAGCCTTGTTGGAAAGATTAAGGCTTAGCCCTTAGACCTGCCAGGGAGTAATTGCCCCTACAGAGTCATCGTATTGCTGTTATTGTTTTATGCAATCCCAGGCTGCCTCCATCACCTCGCTCCTGCTATCAAGATGAAGGTCTGCACTTTGAGACTTAGGTGCAGAGGCATCTATGGAATTTGCTCCCTTTGCTAATCTGGCAAAGTCAATAAATCATGTCTGTTCAACCCGAGAGGAGCCTCTGGAGATGTTAGGTCACGGCATGGAGCAGTTTCATGTGAGAGGCATAGAGTGCAGGATGGAGGGAGAGTCAACATCCCAGCTGGGGAAAGGAAGAGGCTTTCTGAGGGCTTGGGGAGGCCAGTTGAGTGTGGAAAGGAAGGGAAAGGGGTGCATGAGCTATGAGGGGGCCTGGGTGAGGGCACTTGGCATGGGAGCAGAGTGTAGAAGGCCAGGAAGGGGGAATGTGATGTGGGCATTTATGGCTAGAAAAAAAGGGGACTCAGTGCCTATGAAAAGAATCATTTTCTGTGGGGCTCAGGAAGGGCCTCTCACAGGAGATTTCCTACATGGGGCTCCAGGCCTTGGCTGTCTTCCCAGGGAAAGGTGGTGTTTGCCATGGGGAACTTGCACACTGCATGGCTTAATTCACAGAGAAATGGTGCCCACTCCTGTCTCTGGCACTGCTAGTCTCCCTGAGCCTTGTTCAGCTGGGAACAAACGTGCTGTTTCCTTGAACCACACTCTTCAAATGTCTCAATGCAAGACACTGAGGTCAGGGCAGAAGTGGAATAGCGGGGCATGGTAGGTACGAATAGTGTTGGAATAAGGGGAAGTGAGAGCCGTGAGGGAACTGTTTCAAAGAAACGGGCCCTTGGCACTGGGCTTTGGTGTGGCCCTGGGACGCTGGCCAGCCCCAGACCACTGGTCATGCAGACATGGCTATTCAGCAAAGCTGGACATAGTCCAAGGCAAGGCCCCCTTGGAGAGGAGAATTTCCAAATTAAAAACAGAAGCAAAAGAAAGCACAATCAACTCCCTCTCCTCTTTTTCCCACCCCTAGTCAAATAGTACAGTCTACACTGTTGAAAAATCGCATCTCAGGAACAGCACACATTTTCTGACAGCAACTGCCAAGATTTCCGATGAGGCTGATAGAAACGCGTTCCATTTTCATGTTGGATAATGAGTAGATGGGAGTCCTTGCACATCTGTTCAGGCAAGATAATGATAATATTATTACTAGAGGCATTGTGCTGCAAATACAATCTGTTTTTTGTCTCTCCTACCCCCTGCTCCTATCCCTCTCTTTCTTCCCTTCTCTTCTTACTGTTGTGTGTCTCCCTTTTTCTCATGTTTCCTTTCTTGCTCTCACCTTTCCTCTTCTCTTTTTAATTCTGTCCTCACCTAGGTGTCCTGCTCAGCTTGCAGAAACCCACGGGACAAAGTGAGGAATTCCCTTCAAATCAGGAGCAGGGCTGCCAAGAAGGCACTGTGGGCAGGGGATGGCTGCTGAGATCATGAGAGAGGAGAGCCTTTGGGTCCTTCCTTGCAGGCTTGGTGATTCCTACTGTAAGGGACCCTCTCCTACCTGTCAGCAAAAGGCCTTCAGCCCAGTCAGAGAAACCACCAGACCTGCCCCATGCCCAACATCATCAGCAAAGAATCAAGGAGACAGCAATGTGACCAGCTAATTCCTGACAAAGGGACAACAGATACAAAGGGTTTAATATTTTTAACATCTAAGAATGTTTTGCATCGTAACAGGACACTTCTGGATGCCTAACCGATTTATAAAGGAACACAATTTTAAAACTGTATAGGCATGAAGAATCAGAATGTGGGGTTGAACTTCAGAGTCAAGGAGAGCCATCCTTGTGTTTCCCAAATAGTTCATTCATACATGTTTGTCAACAAATATTTACTCAGTACCTACTATGTGGCAGGCAATGATGGTTACTGTCTCATAGATGGAAAGCTATACCTGCCTTTCAGGGTCTTAAAGTCTACCCCAAGGCAAACTTCTACCAAATCTAAACATAACTTTGGTCCTGAACATATCTTTTACGTGGAAGCAGAATCCACTTGGGGCATCTTCACTGTGGAATTACCTTAGGTATCAACATAAAGATGGAATGATACAGATTTCCACACTTTGGTCCATTAATCCATCCATCCAGCCACCTTTCTACACAAGCAACCATCCATTCACCCATTCATCCATCTACCTACCACGCATCAATCCACTCATACATGCATGCATCCATTCACCCACACATCCATCACTCATCCATTTACCTATCCATCCATCTATCTTCTGCTCACTCATCCATCATCCTTCCAAGCACGTGGTAAGAGTTCATTTATTGGTCCAGCAGGGAGCAGGGCATACATAACCAATTACTGTGGTAGAGAGTTGTGTAAAGACAAAACACTGGTAGTTGCATGCATTCTGTGCCTGATACTTAACAAGCGAATGGTTCCTGAACACTGGGCTGTGATCTGAGAAGCAGAGATGGGATAAATTGCAAGGGCTGGTAACAAGGTTCACAGAGAGGTGCCTAAATTTAATCAAGACAGTTTCTGAGTTTCTCTGCAGCCTAGGAGACAACTGCTCAGAAAAGGCAGGCATGGCAGTTGAGTAACAGGGGTTCATGAGTTGTGTTTTGGCTCATGAAAATCTTCTTTCCACAGAGTTCTTTCTATTGAACTTTTCCTCAGTGTGATGGCATACTATATCATAACAGTGTCCCTCTGATAATTATTGCTTTCTTTGTGTACATAGAACAACTAAGGGTCAGCACAGTGGCTCACACCTGTAATTCCAGCACTTTTGGGAGGCTGAGGTGGGAGAATCGCTTGAGCCCAGGAGTTTGAGACCAGCCTGAGCAACATAGTGAAACCTTGTCTCTACAAAAAAATTTTAAAAATTAGCTGGGCATGGTGGCATGCGCCTGTGGCTCCACCTACTGGGAAGGCTGAAGTGGGAGGATTACTTGAGCCTGGGAGGCCAAGGCTGCAGTGAATCGCGATCGTGCCACAGCACTCCAGCCTGCACAACAGAGTGAGACCCCATCTCAAAAAAAAACAAAAAAAACTAAGGAACAAGCATATTTGTGAGCAGCTTAAGTTTCTAATATACTCTGCATCCAAACATGCCTCCCAAATTAGGCCGGGCGCGGTGGTTCACACCTGTAATCCCAGCACTTTGGGAAACTGAAGGGGGCAGATCACCTGAGGTCAGGAGTTCGAGATCAGCCTGGCCAACATGGTGAAACCCCAGTTCTACTAAAAATACAAAAATTAGCCAGGCGTGGTGGCACACACCTGTGAACCCAGCTACTCAGGAAGCTGGGACAGGAGAATCACCTGAACCTGGGTGGTGGAGGTTGCAGTGAGCCGAGATTGCGCCACTGCACTCCAGCCTGGGTGACAGAGTGAGACAAACAACAACAACAACAACAACAAGAAAACAAAGATGTCTCCCAAATTAGAAGAAAACAGTGCCTGAAATTGTTCCCTTGCTTCCCAAATGTCATATCCCAGTATTTTTCTGGTGATGGGAATTCTGGCTGAAGTTTACTCATGTCTACTGTCAAGTTGTGTCATTTTTTTTTAAGTCTGTTTTTAATAATGCTCCCCTCTTCCCATCTGAAAGTCAAGTGGCACATTCATTAGTTGCATGGAATTTATCTGTCTCTAGGTGAATGAGAGCTGGAAAGGGGAAACTGGGCACAGTGGTCAGAGCCCTGGAGCTGTCAGGAGTCCCGGTTCCCATGCCTACTCTGCCACTGAGTCACCAGTGGCCATTGGACAAGGGACTTGGTTTTTCTGAGTTATCACCTGTCTGCTAAAGGAGAGCAGGCGTAGGGTTCACAGGCAGTGCTGGCAGCAACAGACCAGGAGGGAGGGGGCCTGTTTTCAACCCTGCTCACGAAATCCTTACTAATGGCAGCAAGTTCTGAGCCTTCCTTTCTTTGCTTCTAAAGTAAGAAAGTGGATCTATAATGTTTAAGGTAGTTTTTGTTTTTGTTTTTTTGAGAGACAGAGTCTTGCCCTGTCGCTCAGGCTGGAGTTCAGTGGAGCCATTTCAGCTCCCTGCAACCTCCATCTCCCGGGTTCAAGCAATTCTCCTGCCTCACCTTCCGAAGTAGCTGGGACTACAGGTGTGCACCACCACACTCAGCTACTTTTTGTATTTTTAGTAGAGACAGGGTTTCACTATATGTTGGCCAGGCTGGTCTCGAACCTCAGGTGATCCACCTGCCTCGGCCTCCCAAAATGCTGGGATTACAGGTATGAGCCACCGCACCCAGCCCTAAGGTAGTTTCTAATACCTCGAATCTTAATTCCACTCACTCTTATATTTAGCATATTTGATACCAGGAGGAGATCTTTTTTTCTTAATTTTTTTTTGTAGGGTCTCCCTATGTTGCCCAGGTGGTTCTCAAACTCCTGGGCTCAAGTGACCCTCCTGCCTTGGCCGTCCAAAGTGCTGGGATTACAGGCATAAGTCAACATGCCCAGCCCTGGAGCAGATCATTTTTAACCCCCTGCTCCTCTCAATGAAAGTGACAAGAATGCCACACACACACACACACACACACACACACACACACACACACACACACCACACACACACACACACACACACACACACACACACACACACACACACACACACACACATCATTCCATGAAACAAATGACAGTACTGGCATTGTGTCCTATTTCACTAACTTAAGTTTTAAACACAAATAAAAGGTTCAAGTGGTCATGTAGAATGACAGAATTAAAGTAACCAGTCCTGTTTCTTTGTCTTTACAATCACCACGCTATCACTTTTCAAATTTTTGGTTTAAACACAAGAATCTGTAGTACCAGATTGAAAATGTGAACCGTGCCCCAAACAAACTCAGATGATTCCAATAGGGTATGAACAAATATGTGCACCTGAGGCTGCACGCATCAGGGGCTGTTTGGGTAGATGAGTTTCTAGGATTAACTTGCATGTAGAATGCAACGTTTAATTTTTTTTAGTTTTTTGAGACAGGGTCTCACTTTGTCACCCGGACTGGAGTGCAGAGGTGCAGTGATGGCTCACTGTAGCCTCAACCACCTGGGTCAAGCTAGCCTTCTGCCTCAGCGCCCCCAGTAGCTGGAACTACAGGTGCATGCCACCATGCCCGGCTAATTTTTTATTGTTTTTTAGTAGAGATGAGGTCTTGCTATGTTGCCCAGGCTGGTCTTGAAATCTTGAGCTCAAGCAATCCTCTGTCCTTGGCCTCCCAATGTGCTGGGATTGCAGGCATGAGTCACTGCACCCAGCCTGCAAAGTTCATTAACAAATAATAAAAATATGCTAAGTTGAAATTTACATATATATTATAAGATTCAACAGCATCTACAGCAATTGTTTAGAACTTAGACCAGAAGATTTGGAGGAGGGGAGGAAGTATTTTATTCCTAACATTGTTTAGCATGTGCAGTGCATGGTGATAATAAAAAAGCAGATCAATTTTCAGTCAATTTTAGCATTAAATCTTTTATTTTGAAATATTTTTTGGTTTACAGGAGAGTTGCAGAAATAGTAGAGAGATTTCCCACATACCTTTCATCCAGCTTACGTAACCACGGTACATTTATCAAAACACAGAAATTAACATTGGTATAATACTATTAAACAAACTACAGACATTATTTGAATTTTACCAGTTTTTCCACTAATATCTTTTTTCTCTTCCAGGGCTAAGTCCAGGATAGTACATCACATTTAGAGCTGTATCATTGCTTTAAAATTCTTCACAGATCCACAATCCCTCATTGCCTGCCCTGGGGGCTGACCACTCTCAGCTCCCCTACTCCACCTGCCTTGATATACCCCTGATTCCACCAAACTTTTGTGGTATTGGGGGTAAGAAGATCTAATGGCTTCAAGTTAGCAATGGTGTGTTAAAATTTTTTTAATAAAAACAAAATAAAAGAAAATCCAGTGGTTGTGAAGTCTCCTTCTTTGGTGAAAGGTGCTGTTGAGCCTGATACAATATATTCAACTGCCAGAGCACAGACACTTCTACTTTGTCTAGCTGGAGATTCTTTAGCCAGGTACTCCTTGACGGTGACTGTTAGGTAAGTGACATTTGCAAGGTTTAAGTGCCTAGTGCACAGAAATCAGAAAGCAAGGCTTGTTTTAGGCAAATGTGCCACCTATCTTGTAAGGTAAAGAGACAAAAATATAACTGGTGAAATACACTGAAAAAAAAATTCTGGCATAGACACTCCGGATGCCTGCTCCACATACATTCTCCATTTTTCTTTTCATCAGAATTCTTGTTTTGTTCAGGTAAAAGGTAGCCAGGCTCTTCAAAGGAGGCTAGACTTTTTCTCAGCCTCTCTGAGGATGCATTCTTGGTAAAGTTAAATCTAATCACGTCAATTCCACTCACTTTGCCAATGATTGGTTTAGAAATGGGCATGGGATACAATCTGGCCAATAAGGCATGGGGAGAAGTCTGAGGTTTCTGGGAAAGTTTTCTTCACTCTCCAAAAGTCCCTTTCCTTCTTGTCTGAATATTGGGTCTTGTTGTTTGAGTTATTCTGTGTTAAAGGATAGAACACCTGGAGCTGTTGCAGCCACTTTGTAACCATGAGGGGTAAGCCTGCAATAAAAGCAAACAAGTTTCAAAGTGGGAGGATAGTGAGACCCTGGTCTTGGGTGCATTACTCATCCCTAGGAATGAACTAACTCTGGGCTTCTTGTTATGTGAAAAAATAAATTTTCCACTTTGGGGAAAGGACAGCTACTGGAAAGAATTCATCAACACAAAAGCATGCTGTGCTCCATGTAGATAAGGCTGGGGATAGTGGTCATTCTCACACAGCCTACAGCAACAGCGTCTCTCATTCAATCATGCATTCAACCAATACTTGATGAGAACATAAAATGCAAGACTCTTGTGCTTTATGCTGTTGGACTATGACGGTATTCCATGGCAGGATTCATGCCTTGAAGGATTGCATCATGTAATGAGGGGTAAAATTCATAGACGAACACACAGATTGCAGGAGGACCTGGTGCTAGCTGAGAGCTACACACAAATTGCTGTGTTGATGCCCCCAGACTAATGCCATGAAGCTTAGTGATAGAAGAGGTGCACACTGTTTTTCTTGAAAAAATGGTTAACATTGAGAGATGAACAAAAACACATAGACATAGAGATTGGAAACCATAAGTTCTGTTTTGTAAAGAGGGAGTAATCTAATTTAGTTAAGCGTTGAGGCCAATTGCAGTGGCCCATGCCTGTAATCCCAGCACTCTGGGAGGCCCAGGTGGGCAGATCCCTTGATGCCAGGAGTTCAAGACCAGCCTGGCCAACCTGGCAAAACCCTATCTCTACTAAAAGTATAAAAATTAGCCAGGCATGGTGGCACATGCCTGTAATCCCAGGTACTTTTGGGAGACTTGAACCCAGGAGGCAGAGGTTGCAGTGAGCCAAGATCGTGCCACTGCACTCCAGCCTGGGTGACAGAGCAAGGCTCTGTCTCAAAAAAAAAAAAAAAAAAAAAAAAAAAAGATACAGCTGAATTGTTGGCAGCCATGACTATTCAGGTAGAGAGGGACACAGGTGGTGCCCGCCTGACAGTGCTGTGCTTTAGGAAGCCTGAGTGGGCTGAAGTATGGTCCAGCAAAGGGAACCCTGTGCTGACAGCCTGACTGGCTGGTCTGAGTCCAGCTTCAGCTACCCACTCATTATGTGGCCCTTGGTCATTCATGTCTCAGAACACCTACAAGAAACGGCTGGTAATAACTGTCTTGCCTCCCTCACAGGGTGACTGGAAAGTGCAATATAAACGTAAGGGGTTGTTATTTCCTCCACATCCAGATGGAACTGTATTCACCCATTTTTAGGTCCCTGATCCATCTCAGGAGAGTTTTCCCTTTTGTTCCTATTGCTGGAGCCACTCTCCAGTCTCCTCCTCGGTTTCATCATTGATCTCCCGTATCTCAAGTATTTTTAGTATTTCCCTCTCTCCTGGGTTTTTCCTCTCTGTCTCCAAATATGCTCCAATCTCAAAAATTAAATATAATTTAAAGGTCCTTCCTTAGATCTTCCATAGCCCTCAAAACACCATCCATTTCTCTTTTTCTCACAAAACATTTTTTTACAAATAGACGTTTTTACCCACCTCCTTTTCTCAACTTCTGCCTACTGTTAAGCCCACTCTAATGTTCAATTAAGTGGTCTCTAAAAGCCATGATGGCTGAATCTGGGAGTTTCATCTCATTCTTGTTCTGCCTGATTCAACCCGTCCTTAACAAAATTCTTAAGTCGTGGCTTCCTCTATGCCACCCTTTCCTTTTCCTCATCTTCCCCCATTCCGAGTGTCGGGGTTCACTAGGATTCTGCTGACCTCAGACTTTTTCTCATTCTCTCAGAACACTTATGTAACCTGATGACCTCAACAGTCCTACTGAAGATGAACTGAAAATACTTTAGTTGTGATTTTCCCTCCCCAAGTCCAATCCAACAGTTTCCAACTGAGCTGCCAAAGCGTTCCATGGCTCCTCAACCTCAGCTTGTTCAAAGCAGAGGCCATCTTCTTCTCCTCCCTTAAACGTGCTCGTTATCTGTTATTCCAAATAAATTTTTTAATGGTCCCACCATCATTTATGTTATCCCAGATGCAAGTTCTGACTCATTCAACTCCCTTTTATTCTTACTGCTACTGTTCTTTGAGGACTGCTAGCCAGACGCAGTGGATCTGGGAGGTAGAAGCAGGAGGATCACTTGAGCCTCGGAGTTCGAGACCAGCCTGGGCCACAGAGGGAGAACCTGTCTCTACAAAAAATAAAAATAAATTAGCCAGGCATGGTGGTGTGCGCTTGTAGTCGCAGCTACTCGGAAGCTGAGGCAGGAAGATCACTTAAGCCCAGGAGGCTGGGGCTGCAGTGAGCTGTGACTGCACCATTGCACTCTAGCCTGGGTGACAGAGACTCTGTCTCAAAAAGAAGAGAGAAGTGTCCATTTCTTTACTGGACTGTTATAATAGTTTCCAAAGTGGTCTTCCTGTTTAAATCAGGATGTTCTTCCATATTCCTGATAGCTCTCCTCTAAAGACAGATCTGGTCATGCTTAAAAGCTTTCCATTTCTTGCCAGGCACAGTGGCTCACGCCTGTAATCCCAGCACTTTGGGAGGCTGAGGTGGGTGGATCACCTGAGGTCGGGAGTTCAAGACCAGCCTGACCAACATGGAGAAACCCCGTCTCTACTAAAAATACAAAATTAGCCAGGCATGGTGGCACATGCCTGTAATCCCAGCTACTTGGGAGACTGAGGCAGGAGAATCACTTGAACCCCGGAGGCGGAGGTTGTGGTGAGCTGAGATGGTGTCATTGCACTACAGCCTGGGCACCAAGAGGGAAACTCCATCTCAAAAACAAACAAACAAAAAACACCGACTTTCCATTCCTTCCCATTGTTTGCAGAATAAAGTCACAATTCTCTATCACAGTATGCAAAACCTGCCACAATCCAGCTCTATCTTAACTCTCCAAATTCATCTACCACTCCTTTTCTGCATTCTCTGTCTACTAGTACCATCTGTCAGGTAAAGGCCCAGCCCAAATGACCTCCTCCCTACACCCCAGACAGAATTAAGTTACTTTTCCTTGTACTCAGAGTGTGCATATTTCAGGTTGTTCTTAGAGTCACCATCATCACACTGAATTGTAATGATGTCTCAGTCAATTCTAAAAGATTGTAAGCTTTAGCAGTGTGTACTAGCTACCTTTTGCTGTATAACAAATTACAATAAAATTTAGTGGTTTAAAATAGCAAATATTTATTCTCTCCCAGGTGCAGTGGGTCGGGAATTCAGGAGTGGCTTACCTGGCTAGTTCTGGCGCAAGGTCTCTCATGAGGTTGTAGTCAAGAGATTAGCAGGGGCTGATGTCATCTGAAGGCTTGACTGGGGCTGGAAAATCTGCTTTCAAGGTGGCACACTCATGCCTGGCAAGTCAGTGATGGTTGTTGGCAGGAGGTCTCAGCCATATGGAGGATATGCCTCCACAGGACTATGAATATCCTCACAAAGTGGCAGCTGGTTTCCTCCAGAGGGAGTGACCTGAGAGAAAGAAAGCAGAAACCCCCAAATGCCTCTTCTGGCCTAGTCTTGGAAGTCACATACCATCACTTATGCTACATTCCATTTATTAGGAGTGAGCCACTAAGTCCAGCCCACACTAAAGGGGAGGGGAATGAATTGCCTGTTTTTGAAGGGAGGAATGTCGAAAAACTGGAGGACACATACTCATATGCCACGTAATGATGTTCCGGTCAAACAACATATAAAACAGTTGTTTCATAAGATGGTAATGGAGCTGAACATTTCCTATCACCTAGTGATGTCACAGCCACTGTAACATTGTAGCGCAATGCATTAACCACGTGTTTCTGGTGATGCTGGTGTAAACAAACCTACTGTGCTGCCCCATAGTATAGTTTAGTATAAAAGTGTAGCAAAAGGCTGGGTGCAGTGGCTTGTAATCTCGGCACTTTGGGAGGCCAAGACGGGCAGATCACTGAAGGTCAGGAGTTCGATACTAGCCTGGCCAACATGGTGAAACCCCGTCTCTACTAAAAATACAAAAATTAGCAGGGGGTAGTGGAGGGCACCTGTAATCTCAGCTACTCGGGAGGCTGAGGCAGGAGAATTGCTTGAACCCGGGAGGAGGAGGTTCCAGTGAGCCGAGATGGCATCACTGCACTCCAGCTTGGGCAACAGAGAAGCCGTCTCAAAAAATGGCGGATCACTTGTGGTCAGGAGTTCAAGACCAGCCTGGCCAACATGGTGAAACCCCCACCTCTACTAAAAAATACGAAAATTAGCCAGGTGTGGTGGCACACACCTGTAGTTCCAGCTACAGGCTGAAGCATGAGAATCGCTTGAAGCCAGGAGGCAGAGGTTGCAGTGAGTCAAGATCTGACCACTGCACTCCTGCCTGGGCGACAGAGTTAAGACTCTGTCTCAAAATAATAATAATAATAATAATAATAATAATAATAATAATAATAATAACGGTGGGGGTAACTTAAATTCAACCATCTAAACCTATAAAGAAACCAATTGTATAAAGTTCAACCTCATAGATGTGGCCGCACGTTGCAAATTTGAACACATTTTCACAGGTCGAAAGTAGAGATGCTTCAGAGTTCTTGATCTTTCTGTTCCTCACAAGACGAAGGTTCAACTTTGAGAAAGGTCAGTCTTGAAGTTAAATGAGGTTTAGTCCAATCTAGGCATTACTTTTTCATTTCCTTGAGAGTCAGATAAGGGAATTACAGACCCAAGACTGTATGCTAAGTAAGGTGGAGTACAAATTGAGGAAGTAAAATTTCTCTAGGAACTCCATCCTGTCTCAATTACATTCTACCCCGTGCCACTTTTAAAAAAATCATATTTACTTAGAAGTGAAATAACTGTGGACCTAATAAAAAATGGAATAGGAATTAGTTTTTTTGTTCATTACGTATTTCTGTACATCTAGAAAGTAACTGACTCCTTCATTACTGGTAGGATTAAATTCAATATTTGCGAATATAAATTAATTTATTAAGAACACCTTTTGTCCTTCCAGTACTTTTAAGACTTAATATTAAATAGAAACTTTCAGTGAGAAAGTTCCTTCCTTTTTTGCTTCTTCTGTGTTTATTCTTCCACTTCTTCTGATTAATATGTAAGGTAGACTTTCGGTGAGATGTGTGTAGCTAATTAATGGTGGCGTGAGGGTCCCAAAAATTACTAAGCAAAACTGCAATCATCCACCCTCTCCCCGCATTGGAGCGAAAGCTCCCCTAGGGCAGGGTCTTTCGGTTATCTGCGCATTCACACAACCTGAAGCGTGCCTAGCCCACTGCAAGTTCTCGATAAATATTTGAGTAATCTCCATTCACTGATCGTCCGTGCAGGGCGCTGTGGCCAGCGAGAAGGCCGGTTCGCGGCTTCCCTGCTTCCGCCGCACCCGCGTCGCCCTCAGCCCCCGGGGCCACAGCCCGCAACCCCGGGAGCATCCCGCTGCCCGGCCACCCCCGGGGCGCTCGCTGCCTCCCGGGCCTGCCCTTCCCGCGGAGGAAGGAGCGGAGCGAGGAGTGGGAAACCTGGGCCCACTTCCTGTCCGGGCAGGCCCGGGCGCCCGCCTCCTCCGCGGCCTGCTTTCTCCGCCGCGAGCGGCTGAGACCCGGGCGCCGAGAATGCGGCCGGGCGCGGCGCTGGCGCGGGACGAGGAGGAGCCGATCCCCGCTCGCCGCCCCCGGACGCCTCCGCCCCGGCCGCCCGCGTGTGCCCAGCGGCTAGAGGGTTAAGCCCGCGGGGGGCGGGGCCAGGCGCGCCGAGTGCGGGCCGCGGGCTGGGCGGGGGCTGCGGCCGGGGGCGGTTACGGGCGGCGGGGGCGGGGGCAGGCGGAGGAAGGGGGCGGGCCCCGAAGTTGTTCCGCGCTGGGCGGGCGGGCGGCTGTAGGAGAGCGGGCGGCGGGCCGGCGGGCGGACCGGGCCGGGGCTGGAGAAGTTTGCGCTGCGGTTCGTGAGCGCAGGGTGCGGGCCCCGCCGGCCGCTGCGCGCCCGCTGCCATGGCTTTCCGCAGGAGGACGAAAAGTTATCCGCTCTTCAGCCAGGAGTTCGTCATCCACAACCATGCGGACATCGGCTTCTGCCTGGTGCTCTGCGTCCTCATCGGGCTTATGTTCGAGGTGAGAGCCTGGGGAGGAGGGAGCTGGAGGGACAGTGCCCCCTGTCGTGCGCCGCCCGGCACACCCCTGCAGGTCAGCGGGCCCTCCTCTAATCGGAGGCTCCTGGCTGCCGTGTACGTTATCGGCTCCCCGGCTTTGTGCACTGTACCCCTCCGGCCTGTACCCCGGCCAGCCCAGACAGCACCCCCAGCTCCGCGCCGTGCCAGCCATGCCATGCTCTGCCGCCCCCTTGGGCACTCATCGTATCCTGCAGCCCTGTCTGCAGCCCTGAAACCCCAGCCTGGCCTCGAACCAACCGCCGCGCTGCCACCCTGGCTTGACGCGTGGGGTTTCCTTTCTGGCGTCCAGGAGCCAAGCCCAGAGACTCCCAGACCCGCAGTCATTGCACAACCCCCTCTTGCCCCAAGGGGTGGCCACTAGCTCTTCTGGGCTTTTCCAGTAGGAGAGACCCTGACCCTTTTCCACTTCCTATCTGATTTTCTGGGTGTTTTGCATCTCAGCTCTGGAACGTGCTGGGATGTTCACGTGTGGCCCTGGCCGCATCCCAGCAGTGGCCTTCTGCGCTCCTCTCGCTCCCACTTTTTTGCTGTGCTCTAGAAGGCCAGTTTTGGGATATCCTTTTACCACTCCGTGGACTGTCCCTTTAGATCCATCTGCGGCGACCCAGAGCTTCACCCCCTTTACAGAGACAAGAAGAGAGACAGGGATGCCTTCCACTTTTTGGGGAAAGTCGATTCTCTTATAGTGTAGGAGTGGGGGGCGGAGGATGGGGATCCCACCCCCAACAGCAATGTCCTGGTGTCGGTCTCCCAGGCAGGGAGTTGTAGAAAGCCAGCCAAGGGGTCAGAATCCACAGGACTGATGGGAAGGATTCCCTACTCTTGCAGAGCAAGAAAAATGTGAGATTCAAAAGTGGGAAGAACTGGAGGAAGCTTGGCATGGGTTTGTTGCGGTATATCTTGTCTCAGAAGTGAGATATGTGAGCGACATTCCCCTCACTCTCACCGTGGTCTCCTCTGATTCCTGAGACTACTTGTCCTCCCTTCTGGGCCAGCTTGCTTATTGCATTCTCACGGTTGGGTTAGGAAGCTGTGATCATTTACAGACTTCCTCGGAGATGGAGGATGGCTTGCCTGGCTAAATTTCCTTCCCTGTCCCTCTGTATCGGGTTCCCTGTATCTCTACGAATGACAAGGGCCCTAATTGGCTGGCGAAGCTGCCCTCAAGCTGGGAACATTCTTGTGGTGGCCAAGTCAGGGTTGGATGAATGAATGTGTCCGTGGCTGGGCTTTAGGGTCTGTAGGAAGTAAACGGTGGTGCTAGGACTGGGGTCTCCTATCTACTTTTTGGTAGTGCTCCTTTAGTTAGTCCCTCTCTCCTTCCTCTCCCTCTCACAGCTCTCTCTAGTGGTATATTGGATCAGGCTCGCTTCACCTTGTTCTGGGTTCTCCCCTGGAAGTGTGTGGTGTCACACAGAGTCATATCCGTGTGTCTTAGTCCCTGTTCTGTGACTAGTCTGAAAACTGACTGCAGCCTCAGTTTCCCCATCATTAAAGACGTTCATAAAACTGGTCTTCCTCACAGGGTGATTGTAAGGTTTAACTGAGATCATATCGGCAACAAAAGCCATAACATCTCCTACCAACAGGAAAAAGTCTCTTGCGCCTGGAGCCCTGTGATTGTTTATCATAATAACAGCTTAACAAAATAACAGAATTTCCTTTGCCCAGCGCATTCTCTCCTGTCTGTTTGCTGTCCTCCATTCTAAGAGGCCTCCAAGTGCGTGTCCCCAGCCTTGGAGGGTGTGGCTGGAAAGATACACGTGACAGCTGTAAACCTCAAAGCCACAGGCTCTGCAGCGGCCAAGTTTCTCGCATAGCCTGTGGCTCTCTCTGTCGTATTTCTAGCATTCGTTAGGGTTTGTGGCCCTACCTGCTTTATCTTTGCTCAGAAAGAGCTGCCAGCGTTTGAGTTTGGTACCTACCTCCTTTCCTGGGTCTCTAGTCTTATGGAAAGTCCTGTGCATTAAACCTGCCACTCTAGAAGTTGAAAGGTGCTAAGAGCTCTTACTTCCAGTATCTGTTGAAAGAGAAAGGCCCAAGACCAGAAAACAACAAACAAAACTACTCTTCCTCCCCCTTAGGCTTGTACTGGGGAGTGTAGCAAGGCCTCTGGTTGAAATGCCTACAGGCCCCCTTTTCCTGCCAAGCCCATCACTTCTTCCCATAGCACCTTGAACCTATAGGACCCACAGGGCAGGTGTCTCCTTCTTTTGGAGGTACTTTGTGAGATCATCAGTCTGTGCTTCTCTGGGCGAAAGAGGGCTTTGCCCTAAGCCTCCAGTAAGAAGGTCTTGTGTTCTTCTGTGCCGGGCACATGGCGGGGGGCCTCACTGTCTTTACCCACTGACCAACTCTCCACAGAGATTAAGTATTCCTGGGGTGGGGAGGGGGAGTTTGGAACTGCTGCCTCTATCAAATGAGAGCAGAAGCGTCCTGGATACTGTAGGTACCACAGAGAAACAAACGTGGGCATCTTCACACTCAGAGTAAAGCAGGGGGAGACGCGTCATAACCCAGCACAGGACTGGCTGGATATCACTTAGGATCTTCTGGGTTTCCCTCTAGAAGTGTGTGGTGTGCATGTGTGGGTATGTAGGGATGCATATGGTGTGATGGGAGGTGCAACTGGGGACTCACCACCCTTTTCCTAGAAGTGACGGCAGGAAGAGGTGCAAGGGGAATGGGAGAAAGGGGTGAGAGGACATAGACTCTTGGGGTTCTGACTTGGCCCTGGCTAGGATTCCTTCATTCGGAAGCTGAGCCAGGAAAACTCAATTATAATTCTTCCCACAAAGAGCGACTCTCTTGGCCATTCCTCCCTCTGGGGTCCTCTGTCCTGCCTCTGCCAATGGGCTGGGTCCCTCTCCCCCTACCAGCCCACGCCCCAGGCAGCCACAGCCCTTGTGTCTGCATTGCATCCCTGCCTTGCTCTTTCCCCAACTCACTGGTCACCTCTTCTGCATTCAGGGAGCTTCTGTTTCCCCCTTAGGGACCCCAGGGCTTTAGTTCTCTGTCCCCAGGGAGATGATGACTCTAAATTCTTTCCCTTGGGATAATTTCCTTTTGGGAACACACATGAAAGACTGTCTCTCCCCTCACCACTCACCCCTATCGCTTCCCCAATTTTGGTTCAGTTTTGAGCCATCCTGTTTTGAAGGCAGGGGGCAGCTTTTCCCCCCTGAACCCAGGTTTTCTCCCAGTCCTACAGGCTGCTTGGAATAGAGAAGCTGCTCTGTGCAGCCACAGCACTTGGCTAAAAAATGTCAGGAATGTGGAACTTTATTTTCCCCCTCCTTCCTTTCCACCGTTAAGTGTGCTTTTGGGAGAGGTGGCACAGGGGGAGTTTTCTACTCAACTCTTTGGTCCTTCAGTCCTGTCTTAGGTGGAGTCTGGCCTGACCATCAACCAGGGTGTGGACAGCTGGTTGGGGGGTATGTGTGTCAGATTTGAAAGTAGCCTCCTCCCCCTCCACCTTCCCTTCTCCTTCCAGTGTCCCGTTCTGTGCCACGTTTCAAATTGAAACAGGCAGGGGAAGAGGAAAAGTCTTTCATTAGCGAATGGAGAATGAGGAAAAAGGGGGTGCACCGTAGAGAGAGGAAGCAATTTATATACTACCTTTAAAATGTCAGTTCAAGACTGAAACTTTTTTTTTTAAGCTCATTTACAGGCTCTGCAGCTGCAAAGAAATGTTTCCACAATTCTGAGCCTATCATTTGTAGGTTTGGTTTCTTTTTGGTCTGTGATGACTTAAAGGTTCAGGGACGGAGTTCTTGGTGATACCTGGTTTTTGCTTTTTAATTGTTTTGGAGGCAGATTTGGCAGATTTACCTTTTCTTCAGGAACCACCTTCTTCCCTGCTCCGGACACTGACTTGTCAGGGTGAAATGTTTGCAGCATATACAATGGGAGCCCATTGTGTCACCACCTGCTAGTACATGGCTTCCCTGGCACTGGTTCACATCCTCCCAGACTATCGGTAGGCATCGTAACCTGAAATGTGGCTGCGGGTCCTGTCTGTGAATGTTAGCAGCATCATAAAACAATCCCGCTTCTATTGTGTTCATAGAAAGATGTGTGCAAATGGCACACATAATATATCTGTGGACACGGGTCAACTTGAGAAGGAATCTCGCTCTGTCGCACAGGCTGGAGTGCAGTGGTGCAATCTCAGCTCACTGCAGCCTCCACCTCCTGGGTTCCAGCGATTCTCTTGCCTCAGCCTTCCGGGTAGCTGAGATTACAGGCACATGCCACACACCCTGCTAATTTTTGTATTTTTAGTAGAGACGGGGTTTCACCATGTTGGCCAGGCTGGTCTCGAACTCCTGACTTCAGGTGATCCTCCCACCTTGGCCTCCCAAAGTGCTAGGATTATAGGCCTGAGCCACTGCGCCTGGCCTCTTTGACTAACTTCTAATGCACTTTCGAAGAAGTGCCTTTGCCAGCTTTTCTAGTTCCTAACTTTATGCATCTCCCTTTTAGCCTTTTACTTTATCCATGGTGTTCTAGAGAAGTTAGACAGAGGAAACCAAGGAGGGTCACGTATTCTCTTGAGCGCTCTTGTTCTGTGGTTGGATTTCTATACAGATGCCTCCATGATATGAGCAACAGAGCAGAAATTTGGAGCTAGATTTTCTACTGGTCAAGCCTCAAGTGTAATCCTATCCTATGGGATGTAAGGGCACATTGATTTTTCCTGTTTCTTTCCTTGGCACAAACGTGATATCCAGAAAAGTGACATTGATCGGTTAATGATGTTTTAACCCTAACTACCCAGTGAAGGCTAATATGTGTAAAAATACCCAGCACTGTACCTGGCACATGGGCACTTAATGGTCTCAACAAGTACACGGATGACTATTGTTATTGACTTCATTGGTGGGTCTGGGAGTCCACGTTTCATCCTCAGGTGGCTCATTGAGCATCCCGGCTGTATTTCATTTTAGAGATGATATGTTTTGAGATGGAGACCTTTCCCCCAAGTTCTCCACTGCTAGCCATCTAATCTCCAAACAGACCAGTCTCTCTACCCCAGAACTTCTTTTCCCCAGGGAGCCTGGTGGTGCAGCTGCTCCACGAAGAACACCTGTTTTCTCTTTGACATCTATCTTATTAGAACACAGTCCGTGGGTACTGGAGGGTCTTAGGGCTGCCACTATTAACTTTGTGGAGAAGTAAAAACCACAGGGAGACTGCCCTGCAAGTTAAATAGGTACCACTTTTCTCTTGCCTGCTCTGTTGTCTGAACCCTCAGTCACTCATTTCTCGGGGGCACTGTCCGGACCGGTCACAACAGAGTGCCTTAGTCCCGACTGTTTGTAGAATAACATGTGTTGCTATGGTGAAAGCTTCACTCTGGCAGGCATGAGCTCCTTTTTGATCTGCTTCTTCATGGGCAGGGGCCCCAGAAATCACTCTGTGGCATAGCTGATGTACCTCTCATTCCCACCCTTATAAATGACGAAGCAGAGGGTTGATAAGAGCGGATTAGAGTTCCCAAGTGACAGAAGTGCTTTCTAATCAGCGAGAGCGCTATTAGCAGGCTTTGGTGGGAAACTTTACTGATAGTATCTCTTAACCTTTTTATTCAGCTCTGTGTATCTGGTATCCATTGGTACCTAATGGTTAAAGAAAGGGGTGTGGGGAAACAGTAAAAGTACTAACGTGGTTCCTGAACAGCCCTTCTTATTTCACAAACAGACCTTTATCTTTTATACATTCTATTACTTTGCCTTGGTATACCTCTACTGTCTCAGATGTCCCACAGAAGAGGAGAACCACACCTAACTTGGTTGCAGCTGGTTAACATTGCGAGTTAACTGTGTGGTTTAAAGAGCTTTGCAAGTGACTCTTGCAAAAAGTCCTTGCTTTTCAGCAGGGGAAATGGAGGCAGGATGTGTGTGTGTGTGTGTGTGTGTGTGTGTGTGTGTGTGTGTGTGTGCTTGTGTGTGTGGGGGGGGGGCAGGGAGGATTGGGGCGGATCTCTGAGGCCTCTGGTGAGTTGTAGGAGCCCAAGATTAGGAGAGGGGCTGCTCTGTGGCTCTCCACCAAGCCACGTTGCCTCGTGACGGCTTTCCTCATTTGTCTGGAGGGGCTGGCAGCACTTTACATCTGTGAAATGCTTCACTCGCCTCACCCTGTAATCGGGATGGTTTATGGGGGTTGCCATACTCATCCAGAACCTGGCTTCTAGAGCAGAGACTTGGCCAAGGACCATCCACTCCAAGTTAGAGTCGGAGCCAAAATAAGAACTCAGCAATGTCTGGCTCACATTTAGAGCTCAGCCCCAATGCTTCCACAAATGGGGCGTCTATGGAATGTAGCCACCGGCTGCTTTATTTTTCTTTGTCTGAGTGGAATCTGTTTATTACCTGGAAGTAATGTCTGTGGGTCTTTGTTCCACTTGGAGGCTTTTCTGCCTGGAACAATTACTGAAATTTGCATCTCCCTGAAAGAGACTACAGGGAGTGACCCAAATGTGTGTGTATATAATGTGTGAACATAAGCAAACACACAGGAGCTTTACCTACTAGTAAAGTTACTGCCCGCTGCTACCCAGCATCTGTGTAAGAAAAGATGACTCTGGCTGTTATATTGTTACTGCCCTTATCATCAAGTTAACATTGTAGCTGTAGCTCAAGGGCACATCTTCGCTTTGTATTTTATAAGTTTAAGATCTTAGAGGGAAACCTAAGAAGTCTTCTACTGTGTTTACAGAAAAACAAAATTAAGACCCTCATTGGCTGGGAGATTTGCCCAGGATAGTAGAGTGAATTTTTGGCAAAACAGGGGCTAGAATCCAAGTCTTCTCACTCATCTCTGGTGGTCTTCTACAGCTCTGCCCACTGGAATTCTAGTGAATTTGAATTCCAATATTTGAATGCCAATATTTATGTAGAAGTCTTGAAATTGAGTGCTCTGCTCATTTATTTGGCAGCATTTTATTGAGTGCTTGAGTGCCTGTTCTGGGCCTGTGCTGAGCTCTGGGAATGCAGACATGAATAGGTGGGGTCCCTCTTCTCAAAAAGGTCTTAGTATGGTAGCTTAAAGCTGATAGGTTATTTGTGGATAGGAGTCAGGTCTTAAACTTGATGTGAGTGGCAGGTGCGTCCTCAAACTATTGGGCGTCAACCTCGAGCCATTGCTGTTGATGGAAGGGGTGGTTTATTAAATTAAGAACTAATGCCCTGGGTGTAGTGTGGTTAGTATTCAAGGAGAAGAGTGGTCACTTTCAGATACCTTGTGAGGCACAGTCTGTACCCTTATACATACGTTATTGCATAAAGGCAGTCTGTTTGGGCTGCTATGACAAAAATGCCATAGATTTGGTGGTTTAAACAGCATGCATTTCTTTCTTTTTTTTTTTTTTAAATGGAGTCTTGCTCTGTCGCCCAGGCTGGAGTGCAGTGGCGCAATCTTGGCTTGCTGCAACCTCCACTTCCCGGGTTCAAGCGATTCTCCCACTTCAGCCTCCCAAGTGGCTGGGACTACAGGCGCCTGCCACTATGCCTGGCTAATTTTTGTATTTTTGTGGAGGTGGGGTTTCACTATTTTGGCCAGGCTGGTCTCGAACTCCTGACCTCAGGTGATCCGCCCGCCTTGGCCTCCCAAAGTGTTGGGATTACAGGCATGAGCCACCGTGCCTGGCCCTGCATTTATTTCTCATAGTTCTGAAGATCAAGGTGCTGGCCTGTATTGATTGAAACCCTGGCTGGAGTTAGGAGAACTCTTCCATATGATTTCTTAAGACTTTAAACATCAAACCCAAACATGATCTCTAATGGCTTTTTTGGGTTGGTGGAGCTGATGATTGTACCTCTGGTGCGAAGGACATAGCTCTCTGAGCCTCAGTTGCCCTGCCTTTGAAATGGAAAGAGGACTTCTTAATAAAGCCCCTGAATTTTGCAGTTATTGTTAATCAGTTTGTTCCTTCATCTTTATTATATAAGTGTAGATATTCTGTCTTAGAGGGTATTTAATTTTTCTTTTTATAGAGACTTTTAAAAAGAGACTGTTGAGGGGCCCAGCACTGTTATGAAGACTTCTGTGGCTATTGGAGAGGGAGAAGGACATACTACCTCAAGACAAAGGACAGAGACAGAACTTACGCAATTATTTATCAGCTCCTTCATGAAGGTTAAGAGCAGTCTGGGAGCTCCTGACCTGGAGGAGCAATCCCAGGATAAACAGGCTTTCCCTCCAGCAATTCCTGGAGTCCTGCAGGAAATCACAGGGCCAGCCTCACAATGCCTGGTTTCCGGCTGAGAAGAATTCCTCAGAACTCAGAGCAGAATTGGAACTTTTCAGACCCATGGTTTTGGAGTTGAGACTGTGTTTTTAGTTTGTAGTCCAGCTTTGTAGTTGATCAACTTGTGACCTCAGCGGGCAAGGAATAACTTGTTTGTATGGATTTTGTGACTGGAGGAGGAATGTTGACGTAGAAAGGAACAGGTGGTAGTTGATTTTTTTAAAAATAGCAGGGTTCTGGTTTGGTTATGATGGCTGGAACATGTGCCATTCTTTCAGGGTTCTTGAGGAATGAATTATGGCTGGTGCCAGTGGAGGGCCTGCAGCAGGGAGGCGTGCAGTGAAAGGGGCGAGGACAGGGGCCTGGATTCTTCCATTAAATAACCTTGTGGCCCATGCAAGGCCCTTCACCTCTCTGGGGCTCACCTGCTTCATGGATGTGTCAAATGTCCGGTGGTCTGGTTGTGCCTTCTTTTTTTTTTTTTTTTTTTTTTAGAGACGGAGTCTCGCTCTTTCGCCCAGGCCGGACTGCAGTGGCGCAATCTCGGCTCACTGCAAGCTCCGCCTCCCGGGTTCATGCCATTCTCCTGCCTCAGCCTCCCGAGTAGCTGGGATTACAGGTGCCCACCACCGCGCCCGGCTAATTTTTTGTATTTTTAGTAGAGACGGGGTTTCACCGTGTTAGCCAAGATGGTCTCGATCTCCTGAACTTGTGATCTGCCCGCCTCGGCCTCCCAAAGTGCTGAGATTACAGGCGTGAGCCACTGCGCCCTGCCGGTTGTGCCTTCTTAACATGGACATGTAGAACAGGACTGGAAAATGTATATAAAACTCAAATTGCCAGTCAGACATTTGGAGGAGAAGGAGAGAGGCGCCTTTCTCCAATCCTGTAGATTTAGGAGTAGTAGCTAGGCAAACATTGTGCTCCCTTAGGCTAGTGGGCTCACTTCTAATCTTGGTTTCATTTATTATTTGAGTTGAAATCAGGTTCTAGCACAAATTTGGGGTTGACCTGAAATATGGCTTAGCAGAACCCATGGTGGAGAAGGAGAAAATCTGTATATTGGAAAGGAGTCTGGGCTCGGCTTTGAGACTTTAAGATTGCCATCCGTAATGAACAATGTTGAAGTTTCAAAACTAAATCTGTGGCAATATGGAGAATTTGGCTATCCAGACTGATTCATCCGCAGAAATTTCTGGAAAGCTACAGTTTTATAGCCCTGAAGTAAAAAGCAAAGTTGATCTGCTGCATAGTACATTTTATTACCCAAGAAATGTAAAAGAAACATTTCTGTCATTCTTCGCCCAGCCTGGGAAATATCTGCATTCAACATTATTCAACCATTTGGCCATTGAGTTTTATTTTATTTATAATCATTCAGCAAATACACCTACTCTGTACAAAACACTGAAATATGAAATGCAAGCCAGCTAACATATTTGTTGATACAACTCTCTCTACTGTGCTCATTTTTGGAGCTTCAGAAAGAAGAGAATGTGACACTTCTCAGCTACTCTTCCCTGCATTTCCTGGGTCCAGATAACTTCAGGCATGACAACTATGGCCTCGCCAGATTTTCACTGACAACTTACCACACCTTTAGCCTGCAGCTGTGGCATAGCTAAGTGTAACTTGCCCAATGTTGTTGGTTTCTCAGCCCTACCAGTTGGGTTGCTGCTCACATGGCCCAAGGGACGTGAGTCTGAACTGAGCTGGTTTTGACCTCTTGCCCCTTGTTCTGCAAATGTTGATTAAGCAGTGCTTCTGTGTGAACCATCATTCTAGATGCTGGGAACACAGAGAAAAAGGACACATTGCTTAATCACAAGGAATTTACCGTCTCATAAGGGAGATAGATAAAAGGAGGCAAGTACAGTCACTTGATGATGACTACCCCAGTTGAGCTGCCACGTGGGTCTTCTGGTCTAGCACACAGTGGTGCTCAGTAAGTGTAGTCTACTAGAGGGGATGCTTTGGGAACATGGAGGGGGACCTCCTAGCTCAGAATAGGGATAGATGGATGCTAGATAAGGCCAGAGAAAGAAGGAGACATGGGAGGGTGATAGAACAGTCCATCCTTTGTAGACAGATGAGCTGGTGTGAAGCATTGGACACTCAGCACACTGGTGTCATAGGATGCTCTGGAGGTGGGACGCAGCGGGGACAAGGGTGGAGGTGGGGCCACATCACCCAGGGCCCCTTAGGTCCTGCCGTGGAGTTGAGACTGTCCTGAAGGTAATGGGAGCCTTTAAAGACTGTTAGGAAAGAGAGCGGTATGATGAGGTTGCTCTGGAGACTACCAGAGTGGTTTAGGGGATGAGAGTAGAGATTAGAGATTAGAGACAGGAAGTCTGGTTAGGAGGCTGGGGCACTGGTCCAGGTGAGAACTTCCAGCTGGGGAAATTTCAGTCTCAACCCCCAACCAGGAAGCAAGCCCCCAAAGCAGCTGAACTGTCTCTGGTGTTGATTCAGAGACTTCAGAAACTGCAAGACCATTTTCAGCTCTCTTTCTCCTATGTTTCATGTGACACAGGCAAGCAGCAGGGCAGTAGTGGGGCGGGCAAGGACAGTGAAAGCTGGGAGAGAGAAAGGGCTTTTCCCTAGACCTTCTTATAACCCTAGGTGTGCAGTGATGCCGGTGGTGCTCCTGAACGTGCCTATCATTCCGTTTCACCGTCTTGCATTGCCTTCGTATGGCTTTATCACTGAAGTGTCGTATGGACTTATTATAATAAAAAGGTATTTGTTTGCATCTCATGTAACTTCTAATTTCTTAAAAGGTAGGGACCCAGTGAGTTAGAACATCTTTTTCCTCTATCTTTTGTTTTGTTAGCTAAATAAGCTGTAAAGAGGCTTGCATGCAAGTACCGTGGCCTTACCTAAGGAAACTGGTTTTGTTCCAGTGTTCAGTGGAGGCAGAGAGGGTGGGAACTTCCTTTGTGGAGGCTTTTCCAGAGATAGTGGAGGTTGGGAGGGACATGGCATGTTCAGTGGACAGAAGAAGTAGGCACAGCCTGTATGTAACATTTATTCAAAAAAGTTACTTAGCACTCGCTATGTACTGAGGTCTACCTATATTTTGCACCCGGAAGTTCCTGATGAAGGTGTCAGTAAGTAATTTTTTGAAGTGCGTGTGATAACATGAAGAGGACTGGTGGATCCATTGTGTGCTGTTCATCTCTAAACTTTTGCCAGACCCCCTAGAAATAGACGCAGTGAGATTTTCCCTTTGTCTGATTTCTAGCAGACTATTTGAGTATCTAGGGGTCTTCTTACCAAGGCCTGTTGGTGACACCACAATTTTACTAGCTCCCATACCACCATCCGCATGCATGACTGTAGTTTGCATGGTCTCTAGGAGAGGGAAGTTCAACAAGTGTATATACCAGAACTGAAGCCCGCAGCCGTCACTTGCCCTCCCCTGCCTTGCCCCCAGTGTCTGTTCACGAAGTCCAGTGGTTTTACCTCCTGAATTGCCCCCAGGTCTTCTCTCGCCCTAATGATCTTTTGTTTTAGCTCGGGCATTTGATATTCCTCACCTAAATGGCTATAGTTGGTCCTAACTTGGACCCCATGCTCTCATCTTTTCTGATCCTTTCTCCTCATAGCTGTCACGGATTGTCTTCGAACACAGAGCTGAGCATGGGTCTCCCTACTTAGACTCCTTCCAAGATGCCCGCCTAAAGGCTGGGCAATTAGCTTGGCTTCAAAGCTTCCCCGCAATCTGATCAGCTTTTGTCCTGGACTCTGCACCTCCCTCAGGCCTCGTCCCTGCCCTGACCCTCATTGCAGACCAACCTACCTGGGTTCCCTGAACATTCCCTCCTCCTTCATGCTTCTCTGCTTTTGTTCATGCACCCTGCACTCCAAGTCATCTCATTCCCCGTTTCATCCTATAACTGCTATTTCTTTTTTAAGGCCCACCTTAGATATGGCAAAAGCACCACCTGCTCAGAATGCGTTTTCTAGCCCCTCTGCCCTGAGAGGGTTAATTCTTCCTTTCTCCCCACCTCTGTCTTTCTCTTGTTTATTCATTCAGCCAGACTTGGACCGAGCATTTGCTCTCTGCCAAGCCCTGTTCCTGTGGCTAGGGATAAAGGATGAAGAGGTGAAGATTCTGCCTCCATTGAGCTGAGAGTTCTTAGGGAGTGACAGTGTCACTGCTGCTCTTGTGTGTGGTGGTTACAGTGTGTGTGTTGGGGAAGGGAGCATAACCCCTCTGGGAAGGGTAGGGACTGTTCATTTTAAAAAGGAGAGGTTTGGGCTGGCCCTTGAGGCTCGAGGGGCATGAGGCAGGCAGATGTGCTGGGGAGAGGGAGTTCCAGGCAGAGAGAAGGCATGGGCGCAGGGGGAGTATGGCAAGTGTCTCTATATTGCCAGAGTGGGCTGGGTAGGGGCTGGTTAATGGTGGAAGTGGTGAAAGGTGACACTGGACTGGCAGGCAGGGTTCTGGCCATGGAAGTGTTTGTTTAAAAATTGGGGTTTGGTCCTCAGCTTAGGTAAAAGGGAGCCATTGAAAATTTTTCAGCGTGAGAGTGACTCCAATTTGTACTAGCAAGGTCACTGGCAGTAGGGCCGGGCATGGCTCCTTGCACTTGCCGTGAGCCATCCCTCCACGACCCAAGGAAAGAGGTGTTTCACATTTTCTCAGTATCCCCAGCACCTCTGTACCTACCATGTAGTCAGTATGAGTTTGTCAGGTATGGTCCCATGCACACACAGGATGGTGTGTGTGTGAGTTGCCTTTCTGCTGCTGGTGGTCATTTGAAGCTTTTCTATCCATGCTGTCTCTTTTGGGTTCTTGGGTGACCAGTAAGAGATGCTTTTGAGCACATTAGGAATGCTGGCTACTTTAGCATGTGCATGCAGATAGAGAGCCTATAATCTTAGCCTTTTAAAGCTTAAATTTTTTTTTTTTGGAATAGGTACCATTAGGAGATACATTCACGTGGCAAAAAAAAAAAAAAAAAAAAAAAAAGTGTTTTGGATTCGGTACCATTAGGTGATACATTCACATGACTCAAAAATAAAAAACATAAAAAAGGAATTCATTGAGAACTGTCCCTCCCCACCTGTTCTCATCCAGCTCCCCTGTCCCCAAGTAACCACTTTTTTTTTTTTTTTTTTGAGATGGAGTCTCGCTGTGTTCCCCAGGCTGGAGTGCAAGCTCTGCCTCCCGGGTTCACGCCATTCTCCTGCCTCAGCCTCCTGAGTAGCTGGGACTACAGGCGCCCACCACCACACCCAGCTAATTTTTTGTATTTTTAGTAGAGACGGGGTTTCACCGTGTTAGCCAGGATGGTCTCGATCTTCTGACCTCGTGATCCGCCCACCTCGGCCTCCCAAAGTCCTGGGGTTACAGATGTGAGCCACCACGCCTGGCCCCAAGTAACCACTTTTTATTGACTTTTATGTATTTGTCTTGTTGGGTTTATTTAAGCAAATACAAGCAGCTATAAATAAGTTATATCCTTATATCTGTCTGTCTATCTATCTATCTGTCTGTTTCCTTTCCTATACAAAATGAAGTGTATTATTTACACTTTTGCACCTTGCCTTTTCAGTTAACAAAATATCTGGGCGATCTTTCCTTGTCAGTACACAGAGAATTTCCTCATTCATGTGGAAGGTTGCACAGTCTTCCATTGTGCAGGGTCACCTTAATTCATTTAACCAGTCCCCTTTTGACAGACACTTGGGTCATTTCCAATGTTTTGCTCTTATAAACAATGCAGCAGTGAATATCTTGGTACATATGTCATTTTGTACCTACACAGGCATATCTTGTTGGATATTTTCCCAGAAGTGGGATAATAAGGTCAAAGCGTTAACTGCATTTGTATTTTTGATAGATATTGACAAATTGTACTGGTCCTTTTAAAATACCACGTCCGGTCAATGAATCAATTAGCCATAGACTGTTTACTGTATACCCATGAAAATGTATGGTTACATACTAAAAGTTCTACCAGTGCCTTCATTGATCTTGCTCCCTGCTAAATTCTCAGCATCAGAAAACCAAACACCACGTGTTCTCACTCATAAGTTGGAGTTGAACAATGAGAACACATGGACACAGGGAGGGGAACATCACATACCAGGGCCTGTGGTGGGGTGAGGGGGCTAAGGGAGGGATAGCATTAGGAGAAATACCTAATGTAGGTGACAGGTTGATGGGTGCAGCAAACCACCATGGGATATGTACACCTATGTAACAAAACTGCACGTTCTGCACATGTACCCCAGAACTTAAAGTATAATAAAAAAAAATTCTCAGCATCTAGCAAGTGCCTGGTATGTAACAGGAGGCAAAATACATGCTGGAGTTTTAAAGTTACTCTGTTGGGCACATTTGGATCATGGCGCTGTCTCCTGTTGATTGTATTTCAGCTCCTCTATGATGTTTCTGTTGCCTCTGGCACCACATACAAGTTACTTGGGACATGCTTCCTCTTTTCACTTGGCCAGCTGTTCCTCATTCCTCAAGCTGCAGCCCGCTTTTTCTGGAAAGCCCTCCTTTCTCCCTGTGCTTCCCTTATCGTGGTTCTGATGACCCCCAAGTTTATCATGTGCAGCCCATCACACTCCACAACCTTGCTGTGCATTCTTTGAGGGCAGGAGGCGTTGCTTACCATAGTATCTGCAGTACCCAGCACAGCACTTGACAATTCTATCGGATCTCATATATTTTCAATACGTGAGTGGTAAAGTGGAATTACCAGTTGATAACCCCTTTTTAAAGTTTTGGATTTTTTTTTTGCATTTTTAAATTGGGATAGAATTCACGTACCATGAAATTTACCATTTTAAAGTGTACAATACAGGGATTTTTAAAGTGTATGATAACAGTGATTTTTAGTGTATTCACCATGTTTTACAACATCGCCATTATCTAATTTCAAAACATTTCCATCATCTTCAAAAGAAACCTGTTTGGCGGTGGCTCACGCCTGGAATCCTAGCACTTTGGGAGGCCAAGGCGGGTGGATTGCCAGAGCTCGGGAGTTGGAGACCAGCCTGGGCAAAACAGTGAAACTCCGTCTCTAGGGCCGGGCACAGTGGCTCACACCTATAATCCCAGCACTTTGGGAGGCCGAGGCAGGTGGATCACGAGGTCAGGAGATGAGATCATCCTGGCTAGCACCATGAAACCCCGTCTCTACTAAAAGTACAAAAAAGAAAAAAAATTAGCCAGGTGTGGTGGCGGGCGCCTGTAGTCCCAGCTACTCGGGAGGCTGAGACGGGAGAATGGCGTGAACCCGGGAGGCGGAGCTTGCAGTGAGCCCAGATCCCGCCACCACACTCTAGCCTGGGCGACAGAGCGAGACTCCGTCTCTACAAAACAAACAAACAGACAAACAAAAAACTGTTCGCAGTCATTTCCGATTGCTCCCCATCCCACCTTAATCTCCACTTGCATCTCCACCCCAGCAACAATTCTCTACTTTGTGTCTCTGGACTCGCAAATGGGCATTTAACATACATGGAATCATACCATATGTGATATTTTGTATCTGGCTTCTTTCACGTAGCATGTTTTCAGGGTTCATCTATGCTGTAGCATGCATCAGTATTTCATTTCTTTTTATGACTGAATCATTTTATTGTACTGCGAAGTGCATTTTGTTTATGCATTCATCAGTTGATGGACGTTTGTCTCTATCTTTTGGCGATTATGAATAATGCTGCTCTGAACACGCATGTGCAAGTTTTTGGGTGGATGTCATGTGTTCAGTTCTCTTGGATATATACCTCGGGGGTGGAATTGCTGGGTCATTAATTAATTTTCATATAGGCAAGGAGCCAGCATCAAAACGATATTGAACAGCTTGTCTTTTTGATCTGAGAGTGATAGCTCAGGCCCAGTATTCTGAATATTGCCCATTATTCTGGCTTGACCCAGCAGTGCTGGTTATTGAGAGTTATGTTTGATAAACTGTGAGCCAGTAACCCTCTGTGACTCAGAGCAAATGTTGTTAGAGTTCATACGACAGTGTGAACTCCATGGAGATGCCAAAACATACAGGACACAGGACACAGCTCTTGCTCTAACAGCAGACTTCATTTGAAATAACCCAAATATCCACCTACAATGAACGGATTATGTAAATTGTGGTATAGCCATACAATGGAATACTCTATGGCTGTTTAAAAGAGGATGAGATCAATCTTGCTGTGTTGACATGGACTGATATCTGACAAAAAAAAAAAAGATTACAAATTAGTATGTATAGGATGAGCCTATTTTAATAAAAAAAACCTTATGTTTATATATGCACAGGCAACACCTGGAAAGATCACACACAGCAGACTGTCAACATTGGTATCTCTCTAGGAGATAGTTTATGGACGACTTCAGCTTTCAACTTTATATGTTTCTCTCTCTCTTTTTTTTTTTTTTTTGAGACTGTTTCGCCCTTGTCGCTCAGGCTGGAGTGCAATGGCATGATCTCAGCTCACTGCAACCTCCTCCACCTCCCAGGTTGAAGTCATTCTCCTGCCTCAGCCTCCCGAAGTAGCTGGGATTACAGGCGCCCACCACCACGCCCAGCTAATTTTTTTGTATTTTTAGTAGAGACGAGGTTTCACCACGTTGGCCAGGCTGGTCTTGAACTCCTGACCTCGGGTG
This sequence comes from Hylobates moloch, assembly GCF_009828535.3. Classification (NCBI taxonomy): domain Eukaryota; kingdom Metazoa; phylum Chordata; class Mammalia; order Primates; family Hylobatidae; genus Hylobates; species Hylobates moloch. Next base: position 50,212,176 of record NW_026652295.1, on the reverse strand, counting down.
ATCCACCTGCCTCAGCCTCCCAAAGTGTTAGGGTTACAGGCATGAGCCACCGTGCCCGGCCTATATGTTTCTTTTTTAAAATTTTCTTACAGTAGGTGTATATGTGTATTGCTTTTAAATTCAGTTAACTTCCCACAATTCTGTTTTAGGGAAAAAAAAAAAAACAAAAAACTTGAGATAAGAATTATGTCTGAACCATTAGATAGTAATGTAGGATATAATACCACATACCGGCATATGATTCAATGCAGATACATTTGTGGTAAACATAGTAGTTTACAAATGGGGTAAGCCCAGAGGTGAGAGAGTGTTTAGGTTCTAGCAATCAGGGAATCTTCATGAAGAATGGGACTTGACTTGGGCCTTAAAGAATAGGTAGCATTTATAGAGCACTTCACAGTTTATAGAATCAAAGATCACAAGTGTGTCTTCTGTATTTACTACCTGCTTTGTGTTCAGTCTTGTAAAAAGCACCCTACCTGTATTCTGTCATTCAGCCCCCACAATCAGCCTGTGTGGCAAATACTGTGGTGCCTCCCTTTTTACAGATGAGTGGACTGAGGTTTAGAAAGACTAAGGACTCTCATTGCTTATCAATGCCAGAGCCACAATTCAAGGTCCGTGTATCTGACTTCACAGCCTGAGTCCTTTATTTTAAAGAGAAGGAGATGGAGGCCAAGAGAATTCAAGTCACTCGCCCTAGATGATACAGCTAGTAAATTGGTGAGCCAGGATCTGAACTCAGGATATTCCAAGTAATCCGTCGCGTCTGTTACACTGATATTTCCTGATGTGGAGTCCAAGCTGTTGAAACCCCTGGGGATGACAGTGGGGGCTGGGGGTTCTGGGCCAGAGAAGTGTGCAGAACTCTTTCTACCATGCTCCCTTTCTTGGAGATTCACAGAGCATATAACTTACTAAAGTAGTATCCACCATTTCTCAAGTCTGTGACCATCTCTTTCCAAGTAGTGTATAGTAACATTCCACAGATCCCACTTTGTGAAATGCCATCTTCTTGTCCTATAAGGAAGGCACAGATTCTTGAACAGCTTTCCATTTCTCTCTCTGTTAATAAATAAGAGTGCCAGCTCCAAGGTCTGAGGCTAGAAGGGTGTGAGGAAAAATATTTGTTGGAATTAATGGAGTGTGATTTCTTGGTTGGGTTTGGGGCCACATCTCTAGCCACTGACACATTTTCCTGAATCTTCCTTCTTTAGGACACGTGGAAAAGCCTAATGGGGGATCGTATTTGCCATTGCTCTGTGACTTTTTGTTGCAGCAAATCATGATTCACCATTAACAGGGTGTATGGGAGGTTACCTAATTAACCCTCCCATACTTCCTAAACTCAAATTACTCCACCTACACTCTATCAGATTTCATACAGTGAGTGTTAGAAGGATCCAAGTGCCATTACCTTTTGTTTGCTGTAATAGTGTCACTATTGTGTTTTCTTAAAAATGATGTAAAATACATGTAACATTAAATCTGCCATCTTAACTATTTTTAAGTGTGCTGTTAAGTACCGTTAAGCACATCCACATTGTGCAACCAATCTCCAGAACTCTTCAGTTCATTCCACAGTTATTGAGCAGCTGTTCTGAGATTATCAAGATATACACCCTGCTCAGTCTAATGGGGAAGACAGATAGGAAAACCAGTGGTTACAGTTCAGGATGGCCAGAGTGGTGAGGTGCTCCTTATGGGACTAGACTTGGGGGGCTTTTGGGCCTGCTCCCACCTGGTGCTCCCGGGCTCCTTCTCTTCTGGCATCCGGTTTGACTACTTGCTGATTGCAAGTAGTTTCTCACCCTGTCAATCCCTGGAGGAATTGCTCTGCTCCCCAGAGCCCCGGGGAGGCCAAGTCTGCAGGTTTTGCTTGTGCGAGAGCTGTGCTCTGTAGCTGAGCCCACATGGCCTGAGGCGGGGGTAGGGCAGGAGAAGGGTGCTGCTGCCAAAACCAGAACTTCACCAAACCCCAAATCAACAGTTTGCCCAAATATAGTATCCTAGACTTCCCAGTCATCATATTTAAGCTAAATATACTGTCCTTCAGCTTGCAAGCTCAGCTTCCTCCAGGAGTGACTTCTGTGATTACTCCTAAGTGCCTTTTCTTCATTTTGTATGTAAAAAATGGCCATGGTGACGTGGCCGAAGTCCCAGATTAGGGGGATGTGTAAAACTAAACAGATCGCAGAGAACTGGCTCCGGGTCACATTTGATTTTGTTCATTTCCATGGAGACCTCTTGAAAGTGAAAGATAGGGTATTCTTATATAGTATATAGAGCTCCTTTTAGAAAAGGTTTATTATGATGATTAACTTGCAGGCTCTCCTTTCGTGGAAAAATAGGCTGCAGATTTGAGGCTCAGTTGCCTTATCAGGACATGCACCCTGATTCACCATTTCTCATTGCCACGTCACATGGGGCTTATAAATATGGTGTTATGTATGTGTGGTGAGTGCAGGCTTTGATTTAGATTGTCTGATTCTTTACCGACTCCTGTACTTAACTAGATAACATGATGAAGTTACTTAACTGTGGCCGTTTCCTTGGCAGTAAAATGGGGTTGAAAATTCTTGTACCTACTTCAGTGAGTTTTTGAAAGGACCAAATAAGTGAATAATGCATGCATGGCGTCCTTATATAGAACCTGATATACAGTAAGGACTCAATATTATTTGTTCAGAGTACCTGAATATTAATTAATTAATTCCATGAGTATTGTCTCTATCATTAAGCAACCATTTTATGTGCCTCTAATTTTCATCTTATAGGTTATATACAGTCTGTACATCCTGGTGCATCCATTCCTCACCAGACATATCTTTTTTTTTTTTTTTTGAGACAGAGTTTTGCTTTGTCACCCAGGCTGGAGTGCAATGGTGTGATCTTGGCTCACTGCAACCTCCGCCTCCCAGGCCCATGCGATTCTCCTGCCTCAGCCTCCTAAGTAGTTGGGATTACAGGCGCCCACCACCACACTGGCTAACTTTTGTATTTTTAGTAGAGACAGGGTTTCGCCATGTTGGCCAGGGTGGTCTCGAACTCCTGACCTCAGGTGATCTGCCCACCTTGGCCTCCCAAAATGATTTTTTTTTTTTTTTTTGAGATGGAGTCTCACTCTGTCATCCAGGCTGAAGTGCAGTGGCATGATATTGGCTTACTGCAACCTCCGCCTGCTGGGTTCAAGCAATTCCCCTGCCTCAGCCTCCCGAGTAGCTGGTACTACAGGCACACACCATCACACCCAGCTAATTTTTGTATCTTTAGTAGAGATGGGGTTTCGCCATGTTGGCCAGGCCGGTCTCAAACTCCTGACCTCAACTGATCTGCCTGTCTTAGCCTCCCAAAGAGCTGGGATTACAGGCATGAGCTACTGTGCCTGGCCTATACCTTTTACACTCAAACATTGCTGCCTGGGCCACGAAGACTGTTAAGAAATTTACAGATTGGGCCAGGCACAGTGGCTTACGCCTGTAATCCCAACACTTTGTGGGGGCAAGGTGGGTGGATCAATTGAGGTCAGGGGTTTGAGACCAGGCTGGCCAACATGGTGAAACCCCATCTCTACTAAAAATACAAAACATTAGCCGGGTGTGGTGGCGCATGCCTGTAGTTCCAGCTACTTGGGAGGCTGAGACAGGAGAATCACTTGAACCCAGGAGGTGGAGGTTTCAGTGAGCCGAGATCATGCCACTGCCCTCCAGCCTGGGCGAGAGAGCAAGACTTTGTCTCAAAAAAAAAAACCAAAAACAAAACAAAAAGTACAGATTGAGTGGGTGTGTGGAGGGCTTCTCGGTGACCTCTGAGCCCCACTTCTCCCTGTGTGCCTGAGCCCCCAGCCCCCGGCTCTGCCCATGAATGCCCTCCCCCAAGAGCCACAAGCTCCAGAATTACCCCTCACCTTGTCCCTTCTCAAAGATCATATGGCTTCAGCACTGCTTACTGCTGTCTCCCTCTCCCACTGGGAAGAAAACTATGAGGTTAAATCAAATGGAGATCAGCTGCTTGAAATATTTTATACTGAGGCGTGACCTAACCATAACATGTTTAAAAAAATGGAGATTTTGCATTTTACACATTGTTTTTGTTGAAGGACTTTCTTTTTTGTGTAAATGCCACTTTTATAAGCAGATTTCCTATAGCTCTTCCACTTTAAAAAATTGACTTAATTTTTACTCTGTTTTTATGCCTGGACACTATGATTTTTTATGGTTGTAATAAAAATGCACAGGCTGAATTCCGATTTTTTTCCCTCTCAATAGTATATCCAAATATTTTGAGATGTTAGCATTTTTTAAAGATGAGGTTGTCCTAAATGCCTACCAGTAAGGGATTGGTTAGATCAATTTAAAATGGTGACATAAATCTGTATGCAGTGTCATAGAATGATGTCCAAAACATATGGTTATGGTTTTTTTAAAAGCAGCTTACAGAATACCATATTGGTGTGGGCCTTTTTCTGTAAACGTTTGGATGTGTTTTATTTTTATAGAAAAATACCTATAAGGATGATCATCAAAATAGCACCAGTGTTTTTCTCTGTCGTAGGATTGCAAGTAATTTTACTTTTTTTCTCCGTGGTTATATCTGTCTATTCATATATATATATATTTGTTTTAATGAAATGCATATTATTTTGATGATCAGAAAAAGGCAGTGTTAAAGTGGTTTCGTTTTGGGAATGGAAAGATGAGAAGTTTGGATTAGTGACAAGCCTGCTCCTGGGGGAGAGGTGGTGGGTTGGGGGTAGAAGCCAGGGCACAGGTGGAGGGTGGGGGTGGAAGTGGGAGAGCGAAGAGGGCAGGAGGAGGGGGCTTGACAGCCAAGGGATGCTGGAAAGAGAAGCCCGCACCCTGGATCTTACAGATACCATTCCCATCTAATAGAAATCAAAGCGTTACTTTTCAGAAGCCTTTTGAACAGTGGCTCAGAAGGTGAAAGTGAGGGTATTAGACCAGTCAGAGAAGGATACAAAAGCATCATGAAAAACTCAAGTCAGGATTGACTAGAAGTTGGCCAGGCGCAGTGGCTCACACCTGTTATCTCAGCACTTCGGGAGGCTGAGGCAGGAGGATCCCTTGAGGCCAGGAGTTCGAGACCAGCCTCGGCATGGTGGCGTGTACCTCAGCTACTGAAGAGGCTGAGGTAGGAGGATCATTTGAGGCTGGGAGGTTAAGGCTGCGGTGAGCCGTGGTAGCACCCCACTGCACTCCAGCCTGGGCCACAGAGCAAGACCTTCTGTAAAAAAAAAAAAAAAAAAAAAGGATTGACTCTAAAGTGGAAATGTAACTTCTTACCTCTAGACATTAACTACACAAGCCACATGGATGAAATGGCCTGTGGTGAAATGGTTGTTGAAATGGTGAAAATTTGAAAAATTTAAACCCCAACACAGTAGCCCATTACTGCCCCATTGAGAGGCTGTGGAAATAAGTTACCCAGTCAGCTTTTGGGTGAGATCTGTTCACTTTGGTTTTCTTTTTTTTTTTTTTTTGAGATGGGGTCTCACTCTGTTCCAGGCTGGAGTGCAGTGACACCATATCCGCTCACTGCAACCTCTGCCTCCTGGATTCAAGTGCTTCTCTTGCCTCAGCCACCCGAGTAGCTGGGATTGCAGACACACACCACCACGCTTAATTTTGTATTTTTAGTAGAGACAGGGTTTCACCATGTTGGCCAGGCTGGTCTTGAACTCCTGACCTCAGGTGATCCACCTGCCTCGGCCTCCCAAAGTGCTGGGATTAGAGGTGGGAGCCACTGCGCCTGGCCCACTTTGGTTTTCAAAACCAAAGTGAGACGCCCTGCCTCCGCATCCCTACCCAGGGGTGCAGTAAGCAAACAGGCGGTGGGGACAGGGCTGGGTGGTAACACTGAGGAGCTTCTGTGAAGTTCTAGGACTTGATTGCCTGGGAGAGCCTCTTGCTCAGGGCTGGTGTGCTGGGGCGCATGGTGGGCTGGGGCGGATGGTGTGGTGTGCTGGGGCGGATGGTGTGGTGTGCTTGGTGTGGTGTGCTGGGGCGGATGCTGTGCTGGGGCGGTTGGTGTGTGCTGGGGCGCATGGTGTGCTGGGGCGGATGGTGTGCTGGGGCGGATGGTGTGCTGGAGCGGAGCAGATGGCTGGAGTGCAGGCAAGAAAGGACATTCAGAGAATCAAAGAAAGTGGCTACTACGCATACTGCTACACAAGGGTTCCTGGGCCAGATTGCCCTGGGAAATGCTGGGCTGTTTCTTTACTGTTTGTTGAAGGACTTGTCAGAGCCTTCATATAGTATTGAGTTACATATTTCTCTACCAAATACATTTGTTGATCTTGGAGAGTATTTAATGGAATAATATCCTTAATATATCCTTTAGGACATCCAGGGCTATCATATTAGTTTGGAAAGTTGTGACAATCAAATGTGGAGAGGCAGGGAGGATTAGGAATGCCAGATTAAAGAGTTAGACATTATCCTTTAAGCAGCAGAAGGCAATGAAGGGGCTGTGGTGTGTGCGTGTATGTTTGTGTGTATATGCCTGGCTGTTCTAGCTATGGATAGTGGGAGGGGAGGAAGGGGTTTTGAGTCTTGAGGCTGAGGATCCGGTTAGAAGTCTCTTCTACAGGCTGGTGGCAAATGAGAATATGAAGCTCTTAGCAGCATTGGGAATAGAAATGATGGATTTAATAAAATAGTGAAGGAAAAAGCCAACAAGGGGCTATAAGGAAAGGTGGGGAGTCTTTGACCGCAGCCTGGGACATAGGCAAGTATAGAGCTTTCTCCTGGGCACCAGGTTTGGCATGTTGAATGGGAGTTAATCATGCACTATCTAGGTAAAGATGCAGCCTCCCACCTCCCACCCTGGGGAGAAAGATTCCAGCAGGAAAAGTAGATCTGAGTGTCACTGGAATAGAGGTGGCTGCTACAGCAGAGATTTCCAAGAAAGCAAGAAGAGCTGAGGCTTGCACCGTGGGCCTGGAGGTGAAGCCGTGTCCCAGAAGCATGGGGAAGAATCCGTGGATGCAAAGGGACTTCAGAGAACACCCTTAAAAAATGAGAACACTGAGGCCCAGTGAGGTGGATGGGAGCAGCTGGAAGCAGCCCGTCGGGTTTGTGGCTGAGCTGTCAGGGAACAGGTCTCTTGCCTCCTCACTGCACTTTTCTCCCCTCTGCTTCCTCTTAATAATATATGTACAGCCATTTGAGCTTTACCTATCTGCACGGGCTTCAGTAGAGCTGCAGGTGGCCTTCCTAGCAGGTGTGGCCACCAAATACCCAACAGGTTCCAGTCTGTTCTTGTCCTCCTTGCCTCCTCAGGGTAGTGAAAGGGCTGGGGAGCCTGTTGGTCCTGTCCCAGGGCTGTCCTCTCTGCATCTGTGCCCCCTAGGCTTTGCATGGGGGAGCCTGGAATCTCTCTCTCTTTAAGGCTGGAAGCCAGGATGGCTGCCTGAGACTGCTGGCTATCTGTGCCCTCTCCTCTTGCTCGGGCTCAGTCTGGGGCAGAATGTGGCCCAGGGCCTGCTTGTCAGCACGTGGCTAGGGTTTCCGTGTTAACGTTCCCAAATTGGGATCTCAGAAGATCAAGTGTCCGTGTTGTCTGATCACGCTGAGCCTTCTCGAGCGGCCAGCTGCAAACCTTTCAAAGGGCTGTGTGTAATTGGCTTGGGAGATGCTGCGGGGGACTGAGAAGGGGACAAAGAAGTCAGTTTTTAAAAGGAAAAAAATAAATGAACATAACAGTCTTGGGCCAGTTGGGTGGGGCATGGTGCTTGGGCACATTGAAACCCCTTCCTCTTCCCTTCCTATTTTTCCACTTCCAGAGGCCCCTTTGGCTAGCGCCGTACTGACCCCTGCAGACCCCCTCTGTGTAAATACAGCCTCTATCCCCCACCCCCTTCTTCATTATGCATTCCTTTAATCTGACCCATCTCCAGGTTGCCAGCTGGCAGAGAGTCAGCGGATTCCAAACCCCAGCTGGTGCCAGAGTGTTTACACGGGCCAGGGAAGCTTGGCAGACAACCTTCCCCCAAGCTACTCAGCTGTAGGAAAAGGTAGAAAGACTCCTGGAGATAAGTGGCCCGTTTGTTTGCAGACTTTCCCTCCTCCCTCATTCACCCTCCCCTGCATGCCCACCCTCACTCCAGTTGCTGCTCTATCCTGAAAACGTTAGAAAGAATCCCTTTGTGAAAGGGAGGTAAATGGCTAGGGACTAGCAGCGTAATCCCTTCATCCAAGCGACCCTGTGTGGCACTCTGAGCATATAAAGGTAAAAGATCCTTTGCCTTCCGGGCTGAAACAGATCAGATATTAATTAGGAGACAGTATCGGTTAGTGTAGAGCCAGTCCCCATTCATAACGGATATGTTTTTCCAAAATAATAAAGCTATATGATCGAGTGTTCATGAAGCCAGGACTCATATTCATCACTGCAGTCTGAGGCCAGTGGTGTCCTCAAGATCCTATATTCACCTCCTCCTGCCTCAGTAAGGGCCCCCTTGAAAAACTCAGGCAGGAAATTGTTCATCCACCACGGTAGTTTATCTTGATCTGAGTTTGTGAGAAGCCAGTCCCAGGGTGTCTTCCCTAAAGAAGAAATTTCTGACGCTGGTTATCAACACTGTTGGTCCTTTGGAAATTAGATGGCCCATAAAGAGTGGCAATTTGTCTGCCTCCGTTTCATGAGGGATAGTACCAGGATGTGTGTGGAGGATAATTTTGCTGATTTAAAGTGTCCTATTTGGTTGGGCATGGTGGCACACTCCTGTAATCCCAGCACTTTGGGAGGCCAAGGCAGGTGGGAGGCCAAGGCAGGTGGATCTCTTGAGGCCAGGAGTTCAAGACCAGCCTGGCCAACATGTTGAAACCCCATCTCTACTAGAAGTACAAAAATTAGCCGGGTGTGGTGGTGCATGCCTATAATCCTAGCTATTCGGGAGGCTGAGGCAGGAGAATCACGTGAACCTGAGAGGCAGAGGCTGCAGTGAACTAAGATCTTGCCACTGCACTCCGGTCTGGACGATGGGAGTGAAACCCTGTCGCAAAAAAAATAAAAATAAAAAATAAAAATAGTGTCCCATTGCCAGCGGTTACGTTGATGAGGTTAATTATTATCATATGGTGTTAGTATTCTTTTATTTGAGGAGCATATCTCCATCAGTCAGGGTCCCAACAGGAAACAGGTGGGGTAATTGAGGAACGGTTATGTAGGCACTATTAACAAGGGCGTGGACTGGCTCGGGAAACAGATAAGGAACAGTAAAGCATTCTAAGGCTTGCAGATGTGGGAAGATATCCCTAAGCTTGAAGGGGCTGAGGATAGCATGGATCTAGAACTAAGAGGGAAGGGAGAGAGAGGAAATACCACTGAGAGCTGTGGTTGAAGGGGAGGGGCTGGAGCTTTGGTGGAGGGTTGCAGTCACTGCCAGAACTGTCCAGCAGGAAAGGAGCCAGGTGATGAATACCCCTTTCATGCTCTCTCCTGTTCTGCAGATTCCATCGGAGGCCCACTGAAGTACTCCATAAAGGTGAAGCTGTCTGTTCTGGGACACAGGATAGGATGGAGCATTGTGCAGCCCAGTAGAACTTACAGATGCTATTCTGCCTTCTGTTTGAATCCTACCTCATATATGACAACAGGCAATCAAAGGGTGGCAAAGCTAAACTGATGTCCCTACTACCATCTCTGAGAATAGGACTTTTGGACAGACGTTTTCTGATTGTAATAAGCCAAATAGTGCAACACATCTAACTTTAAGCTACTTTTGCCCTGATTTCTGGTGAGACTTAGAATCACCCTTGCTTCGTAAAGTGATGGCGTATTAAATGCTTCCACTTCCATCTTTTGGCTGGTTCAGATAATACTCAAGCACCACTTAAACCCATTTCCTTCTCTTGCCCCAGTGCTTTGCACACTAGCCCTCAGGGACCAAGAGGAGTTTCTGGTGCAGCATAAATGGGATTCTAATCACCGTGTCTAATTACTACTAGTCTTTGAATATCTATATCCAACAGGAAATGGCTTTCTTGACAGTTTCACATGCAGGAGCTTGGCCTCACGTATTTGTTAGGTAACTGATGAAATTTAATTGTTTAATTATGAAATATGAGATGGTTTTTTAGAGTTTTGTGGCTGAAAAGAGTTTCAAATTTTATGTTACAATGTTACCTCCTTTATACTTTGAGGGAGACAATCATTTCTTTATCTTGGCTTGAATCATTGTGGGAAGCAAAGCTTTGAAATGCGCACCATGCTGGAATAGATGATATCCCCACTGATGAACTCAGGAGACAGACAGTTGATTTTGGGCAGCTTTTGGAAGGAAGGAAGGGAGGAAGGGAGGTAGGGAGGGAAGGAGGGAAGGAAGGGAAGGAAAGCTTTAAGGGGTCTGAGGGCCAGATATACTGTCTTCCATTTTAGACTAGTTCATTTGAAACAAACGGGCACGGCTGAGATCTGAAGTTGGACCACACAGTGGACAGCCCCCGTAAAGCCGTCACAACTATCCTAAGCTAAACCATTGTATCTCTAGGCCTTCTCCAGTCCTTTCTCAGTGCCATTATGATTCTGTTCTAACCCTCACCTGCCCCCTTTAATCCACTTTCTGTACATCTTTCTGGCTCAAATCACCCCCTCCCAGAAATCTTCTCAGAGAAGGTCCAGAAATCTCCAAACCCAGGGCAGTAACGGATGTTTTTTGGGTCTCTCCTTTTTGCCAAGAACACTGTGGGTATGGAGATAAATAAAGACGTGAGACATGGTCTCTGCCCTGGAGAAAGCAAAGGAGCTTCCACTTGCCCTTTGCCTAACGCTGTCCTGATCTATGACATCTCTTGTCTTAAATGAACCCTTTATGCATCGAGGTCTCATTTTGATCATTAGATCTTAGGCATATCGTTCAGGTAGCATGGTGATTAACAGTCCAGATGTCACGGTCAGATGGATCTTGGATTCTAGTCCTGCTTCTGGGGCTTATTAACCATGCGCCTTGGGGCGTGTTGCTTAAGCTTTTTGGGCCTCACTTTTCTGCACATTAGGGCCTCTGGGAGCATTAAGTGAGATCATTTCTGTAAGTGTTCAGAGCAGTTCCTGGCAGGTGATAGAAGTTCAGTGAATAGTAGTCATGTAGCAGTTCCTTATAGAGTTGGAGGTTAGATGAGGTAATCCTGTTTGGCGTTTAGCACAATGCCTGGCATTTCATAAGATCTCACACGTTAGATGTCATTGTCGCTCCTTGCAGGGTTGCTGAGGATTATTTGATGTAATTGTGTAAAGTGCCTTTACCTTGCCTGGCTTGCAGTAAATATTCAAAGAAGAGTGGTTGGTTTTATCGTCTTCGTGATAATGAAGTTGGAGTAGATGTATAGCCTGACTCTGGATTCTGGTCCTGAGCCTTTGAGAGAAGGAAGTGGGTCTTGTAATTGCTTTCATCTCCAGTAGCATTGTGCCTTGCCCAGAGCATGTGCTCAATATTTTGTGATTGAAGAATTGATTTTTAAAAATGTTTATATTTTGTTTTGTAGGGACAGTGCTTAACAAAGACATATTACTAGGGTGTGAAAGTGTCTTATCAGCCAGCTGTGTGCACATGAACAGAAACACACAAACACACCATACTTCTAATGCTTCCTGTGACATATCTGTTTAGAAAACCCGGTGTGGCCATTGTCAGATCTGGAATTGCCCCATGGTTGTGGCAGCAGTCACTGCGGCTGTAGAATGTGAACATGGATCCTGGCCCATGGCCAGGTGCTTATCTGCATGTCTGTGGGTTCTGATTCTGAACTCTATCAGTCCAGCCGACGCAGTAAAGGCTGACAGGCTGAGAGGAGACCGGAGGCCTCCCGTGGCCCTCCACCCCTTTGGCACCCTGACAGTTCTCCGCCTGGGAACGTGCAGAACAGTCATCCCTTGTAAATCCATCCAGGTGGCCCTGCCTGTCCCTCTAGAGAAATGAATGAAAGTAAAGTCACAGCTGCTGAGAGTGGCAGTGTAGCATCGGTTCAAAAGAATTGATTAAATAGCAGAAAATTTCCCAGCCCCTTTGCGAATATAGTGGAGGGAGGATGTTAATTTTGTTTTTGCCTCTCTCCCCTCCAGCTCCTCTGAAAGTACATTAATTCATGGGGTGTTTATTGAGCATCTTCTCCATAGCTGGTGTGTGTATCAAGACAAGGTGTCCAAACTGCACAAGCAGCAAGGGTCTTGGGGAACTGAGAAAGGGCGTGGTCTTAACAAAAGCTGCCCAGGCCCAGTGTTCCCTCTTGGGCATCCCTCTGTGCAGCCCTGGATCTCAGTTCCTGAAGAAATACCCACTGGGTTGGTGTAATTCCCAGGAGATCATCCTCTCTAGGACCCCTTGTTTTTCTGCATATCCAACCACATTTCTCTCCATGGTCCTTCTCGTCACCACACATGGCCCAAGCTTCTCCCACACCTCCCTGACTGTCCACTCCTCTCTAGCTCCCGATCTCTTTGCTTTCCTTCAGAGTTGCGCTGCTAGACCGAGCAGTCCACACTTCTGTCTCCACACTCCCACTCCATGCTCACCCATACACACCAGCTCTGCCCCTTCTTTCCTCCAGCTTTGGCAGCATTTACCAGTGACCTCTGGTTTACAAATCTGATGGACACTTCACACATTCATTCCATAAATATTTATTAAGTCCCCACTATGTGCCAAGCGCTATTGTAGGCACTTGGGACCCATCAGAAAACAAAACAAAAACCTGCTCACGGGCTGCTCACATTTCAGTCCTGAGTTGACTGGTCCTGCCTGGGGCATCTGCAGGTGTGCAGCTGACTCCATGCAATGGTCTCCTCCCTGGGCTGCTGGGCTCCTTCTGGGTTTCCTCTGGCCCCTCTGACTGTGCCTTCTCAGCGCCCTTCTCCCCTCTCACACCCCCAGCCATCTACAACACCCTGTGAATATCTGTCATCACCCCTAGCACATTTTATTTAAATTGGACATTTGTGTGTCTGTTTCCTGAACAAGACCTGAGCACCACTTTTGGCCGTTCCCTCACCTTAATTAATTGTGCCATCAAGTCTTTTGAAAATTGCCTAGCACCACCCCAGGTCTGTTGCCACTACGTAAGTCCAGGCCTGGATGATCTCTTCTTGCAGTAACCTAAGTCTCTGTGCTGCCTGGCTCACCTCCCACCTCCAGCCCTTTCTCTGCACTGTGAGCAGAATGAGATTTGTGCAATGGAAATCACCTTGGGTCGTCCCCTGCTTGAAAACCATCAGTGGCTACCTCTCGCGTGTAGGATGAAGTTCGATTTTTATATCTGCTGCTGTAAAGGGTCCTTCATAGGACCTGCCTTCTGCCAACCTTCCAGCCTCACTACCATCCATACACAGGCCCCTCATTTTCCCAGGGAGTCACTTTCTCCTTTCTCTCTGCTTTAGTGCATGCAGTTCCCTCAGCCTGTAGCACCCTTCCTGCCTCCTGTTTGCCTCTTCAGCCCTTCAGAGTGCAGATCAGGTAGAACGTTGCTGGTGAAGTTTTCCCTGGGGTGGGGCAGCCTCAGTTCTCACAGTCAGGAGCCTCTCCATCCTGAACCGCCCATACTTGCCCTGTGAGAATGATGATTCTGTTGTGTTGTAAATGCCTTTTTTGCATACTGATTTATCTGTCTGGGCTGCACATTTGAGTGGTGGTACCATTCCTACCTGGGATGGTGGTGCCGGCTGTGGGGTTGGAGCAAAATTCCTGAGTGTGGGAGTGGGGGCAAAACATGAAAAGCAAGGTAGGGCCACCTTGGAGTTGGAATGTCAGCATAGGTCCTGATTCTCTCCTGAGCAATAGGGAGCCATTGGAGGACTATGGAACGGGGCCTGTGGAATTTTAAGATGGATCTGTTGTCTTTTCCAGGGCTTGGTCAGAGGGAGATGGCAGAAACAGCACCTGGGGGTGGTTCTTCCAGCTCCCCTCGGCAAGGCCATGGCCTTGGTTCCTGCTTGGGGTGTGTGTGCAGTAGGTGGGGGTGGGATTCGTAGCGGCGACTAGGAGAATGAAGGAAGAGAACCGTGCTCTCCATTCCTTCCCTACTCCTGCAAGGCCTTGGCAGGAGAGCTGCTTTCCTCTTTCCTTCTCTTTATGTGTGTCTGTGTCCGCCCCTCCTTATGCTCTTACTCTGTGATTTTCTTACAGAGAGATTATCTGTGCTTGGCAAAAGCTTAAGGTCATTCGTGTCCCAGGCAGTTCCTGTCCCTTCTTGTAGCCCCCTGAAAGAGACTTACTCAGTGGGCCTCGGGTGGGGGACACCTGGCCTCCTGGACCTTGCTCCAAGGCCTGTATTCAGCACCAAGTGGGGTTTTGCACATTGAGCCATGGCCGAGGGTGTCTGATGCCTCCTGTCAACCTCTGAGACCCAGCTGTGAGTCCAGATGGGGGTCCAGCCTCTCCATCTGATTTTTGGTTTTCTTCCTGGGCCACCTTTGCCCTGCATGAAGTCACCATCAGATTCCTGGGATGCTAGAGCTTGCAATGGAGACTAGCCTAGCAGGACTGAGAAAAAATCCCCAAGTCTTTTTATATTTTAGTTAAAACCCACTTTCAAGTTAGTCTAATGAGATTTTATATGTATATAACTGTGTATGTGAGAGAGAGAGAAACCTTGGGATATGGTATTTAAATACTGACATTTGCCCAGGCTTTGTTTATTTGGCTTAGGGGTATGCGGAGACTGGTTTGTGGCAAAGTGTGGGGAGTGTTTACCTGAGGCCCTGCCTTTGGTGTTAGATTTGTATTTCCTGTTCATCTGTAGCACATTTTCCCGGGAACTCTTGCCTTTTATGTTGTTATTTTCCTTCTCCACTTTGAAGATGATTCTGAATATCCCCTTGTGAATATTATTTGCTGACAAACAGAGATGTTTGAGTGCTGGATGTTTTTCATTAATGTTCTTGGCCTTGGTTTAAGACGCTGGAATCAAATCATCATCATGAAGTTCCACTTATCGGGGTTCCCTCACGTAGGTGGTCATTGGCCGGTCTTTGTAGACTCAAGCAAGATGGACTCAAACGCCAGTGCCGAGTGTGTTAGGATGCATTTCCCACAGGAGGAGGATGCACTGTTGTAACAGAGAGTGGTAGGAAACCAACGTGATTCAGAACTTAGACACACATAGCAGAGGTCCCAAGCCTGACCCTGACTTCTAAAGCTACTGGAATGGTACCATGGCCAACTCCATGGGGCCCCTCATTTAAGCTCTTTTACTGACACACTCCTCCATGGAGTAGGGGTAGTATGGAAACTAGGACACAGAGATCACACATCTAACATTTAAAAAACTCGTATTTTCACTTTCCGGCCCCAGTTTGCTTAGTTTAATGATAGGCGGAGGTTGACATCCAGGGTCAAGGCCTGTCTTTATGTGCCCCTACACAAATACCCAGAGGAATTTGAAGGCTTCCTGTGAGAATTGGCCTGCAGCCCTGCTGACGGGCCTGGTTTATGGGCCCTGGAGATGGCTTCAGCCTGCTCCATCGCTGTGTGAACTCACGGTTCATTTTCTTTCTTTTTTTTTTTTTTTATTATACTTTAGGTTTTAGGGTACATGTGCACAATGTGCAGGTTTGTTACATATGTATCCATGTGCCATGTTGATTTCCTGCACCCATTAACTCGTAATTTAGCATTAGGTATATCTCCTAATGCTGTCCCTCCCCCCTCCCCCAACCCCACAACAGTCCCCGGAGTGTGATGTTCCCCTTCCTGTGTCCATGAGTTCTCATTGTTCAATTCCCACCTATGAGTGAGAACATGCGGTGTTTGGTTTTTTGTCCTTGCGATAGTTTACTGAGAATGATGTTTTCCAGTTTCATCCATGTCCCTACAAAGGGTATGAACTCACCCTTTTTTATGGCTGCATAGTATTCCATGGTGTATATGTGCCACATTTTCAACCTACTCATCTGACAAAGGGCTAATATCCAGAATCTACAATGAACTCAAACATATTTACAAGAAAAAAACAGACAACCCCATCAAAAAGTGGGCAAAGGACATGAACAGACACTTCTCAAAAGAAGACATTTATGCAGCCAAAAAACACATGAAGAAATGCTCATCATCACTGGCCATCAGAGAAATGCAAATCAAAACCACAGTGAGATACCATCTCACACCAGTTAGAATGGCCATCATTAAAAACTCACGGTTCATTTTCTTAGCAGGCTCTAATCCACGTGCCTAGCTCTTCAGTCAAAATGTAGGGGTCAACATGCTGATGTTTGAAACTTTCAAGGTGGTGGAGAATAATTTAAAATGGTTGCAGCAGATCACTGTCTGCCAACTCTTGCTTTCTCTAAGAGCAAACAAGCAAATGAAGGCAAATATACCTGGGTCCTGCCTGGTCCAGCTACCCTGAGTCTGTGGAGACCTTGAATAATCCTTTTATTTCCCTGAATACCAGGAAATGCCAGAAGTTCCTTGGGGATGATTCTCCCTGGCACCCACTCTTGTTGCTTGCTGAAGATTAGTGACAGACAGGATGTTGCAGACACATCTATACTGATTAGAATGACCCTCCTCTCTTTTTGCTTTCTGTCTTAACGGAGCAAAAACATCTTTAAAAACTACAGCTGAAATGACACTGTGCTATACCAGTGAGGGGTTTCTTTTCTGTAGTCAAGTCTAAGATATTACCTAATCTCAACTCTCCAAAAATCACTCACAACCTGAAATTTTTCACTCCATAATCCTTTCTTTTTTATGTTATTATTTTTAATGTATCAATGATACTGCATCAGAACAGGTGGCTTTTGGCCAAAAGTAAAAACATTTTGTTCTGACCAATGTGTGTTTTACTCATATCCAAACACAACCAGTAATATGAACTCTGCCCCATGATGCAGGAGAAATAAATATTAAGAATGTCACTATTCTGGAAAATTATTTTGCCTGAGCATTTAAAATTTTTTATGTAGTTTTTAGCTTCCATAAGGAATGGTTTATGAGTATGCTATGCTATCCAGATAAGGGGAAAAGCTACTTGGTGGGGGCAGGTGGGTGTGAGTGAGAGTGAAGTATATAATCAAGTGGTAAGTATTAGAAATACCTAGTCAGTGCTTTTTTTTAGGGGAGGATGAGAATATATATATTAAGGCTCTCAAAGAAGTAATGCATTTACTTCAGGCAAATTCCTATGTTTTATATAAGGCTATCTATAAAGCACGTAGAAGGCCAAGTTCAAGCTATACCAGCATAAATTGCATAAATACACAGTCTTCTTAAAGTTATAATTAACTTGTGGATATGAAGGCAGTGGGGAAGGGCTTTCCCTAGGCCACCCTCTGTTTTTCAGTACCCAATTAATTTCCCAAATTGGGGATGTATATTATGGCAAGTTCAAGCTTTATTCTCTTTTTTAAAAAGCCCAACTTCAAAGATTTTTTAAACCCTTTATTGTGACTCTTTCTACATTCCTCTGTATCCCAAAATAAAGTTTAGACTTTTAAATCAATGACTGTAACTAACCAAGTAATATAATTTTATCGTGGCTATTCAAATTGCGAGTTTTTTTCATAAATACACAATGTCACTTTTAATCTAAAACTGCTATCAAAACTGTTAATAGTGAGTCTATTCAACATCGTGATCACAGGCTTGTAGAGCATCTGTTGTGTGCGTGTTTGTTTATCTTTGCCTGATTTTTGTATCAAGGCACTTTTTCAGGTGAAAAACCAGAATCTCTAGGCGTTGCTAAAAGCCACACAGAAAGGTACTGTCAGAACTCTGCCCCCTGCGCTTCAGGCGCTCAGCCCTCGCAGCCAGCCTCTGGCCCTTCAAAACGGAGATTTTCAGAAAGCACAAGTGAAAAGCGTCTTTGTTTCAGCTGTATCTGCCTTTTATCGAGCAGTGGAGGGGCTGCAAACCCACGTCCATCACACCCTGACCACATACCTGGCGCATGCAGGTGATCAGTGGGCTTGAGACATAAACACTCCAGGAAAAAAGGCTAAAAGACTCTTTTGTTAAAAACAAAAAAACAAAACCCAAAAATCTCTTCCCCACCAATTGGGCGTAACTTTCCAAGGTTTTCTTGTCTGCCTGAAATTTTCCTATTCACTTCCTCTGCAGAAAGATGCAAAATCAGTCTGGGGAAAGCCTTAGTGAAGACCCTTTGGCTTCCAAAAACAGGCCAAGCTGGGAGAAGAAGGGAAGTTTTAGGTACCTAGTTTCCCAGCCTCGGCAGGACCTGTCACTTGGCTTTACCCTGTGTTTCTCAGGAAGAAAAAATGCGGGTCCTCGCTGCCAGTTGTGGGACATATGTGTCTCTGTGTTTTGTCCTTTAGGTGAGAGGGATGGTGTCCATGGGACAGAAGTCATTAAGAGCAGAGCTGCTCCTGTGAAAATAAGGCCTTCTGTACCCTGTCTGCCCCCAGGGGCTGGTCTGCCCACACAGCCCCTTCCAAGTGCCAATGCATGGATGTGTCTGCCAAGAAAAAAAAAAAAAAAAAAAAAAAAAAACAGAATAAACCGAACCAAAGGATTTAATACTTAAAGGAGAAGCCATGAAACTGCTTTCATCACAGTTCTTCTCTTTCATCTTTGGTGACCAGCTAACAACTTGCAGTGAAAGGAGAACCTATCTGGACATCTGGAAGCCTAGGTGTACCCAGTGCCTGTGGCTGGCAGGTGGTGGATTAACCTGAGAGGCCTTATTTTCTTGCTCTGTCAGACATAGATAATACCCAGACCTTACCTTCACAAAGTTGAAGAAGCAACAATATATTTTAAACTTCTGGAAAGACCTCTTAGAAAGTTTGTCGGTGTAAGGTTGCGTTTTGGGCATTGGAAAGTAAGTAGAATCAGGTAAAGTTTGCCTTTTCGAGCTGAGGGTGAGAAGGACCTTTAAGGACATTCGTTCTGAGCTGCTCCTTTGCTTTATCCTTCCCATGCTTATCTGTGAAATGGGGACATGATTAGTACCTATCTTGTAGGGTCATTGTGGGGATGACATGAGATAGACTTATGTGAAGCCCTCGGACTCATGCCTGGCACCGACTAAGCACTTGATAGCATTAACTGTTGTTGTCGTTGTTAATGGATGAGTGAACGGGTCTAGAGAGGTGAAACGTCCTGCCCAAGGTCACCCAGCTGGCCCACAGCAGACTTGGGACTGGAATCCACATCCACCATGCTTAGCTGGAAGCGGCTATTTCACCAGCATCCTTGGTCTAGTTGCAGCCAAGAGCTCAGGTTCATGTGCCCCTAATGCAGCATGGCATGTGCAACAGTTTCGGTTTGTTATGGCTACACAAGCATGCTCAAGGCCTTTGCCTTTGTGTTTGATGCCCTGTTTTAGTTAAAAATTTAATGAAACTTTCTGTCTTTCTCACTGTCTCTTTCTCTCTGTGTATATGTGTGTGTGTGATGTGACCCTTCCTACATACTTCAGTGTTCTCCTTTTACATTAGTGTATTAGCACGTTGTCACTTTTAACCTTTTACCCACTGAGCTTGGCATTTAAAATGCTATTAAACTCAATAGTGTTTCCTATAAACAGCCTTAGAGGGATGAGAAATAATTGGAATGACATTTTTAATAGGCTCCTGGTTCTCAGTCCTGTGTGCTACAGGAACTCAGCCGGTGCTCGCGGAGAGGGACTTGTTAGTGGTTTCATCCGTAGTCTGAGGTCGGGAGAGGGTCATGGAGTGAAGATTTGGGGTGCTAAAGGACCTTTTAAGGCACAGAAGAAGGCTGAAGAAGTAAGTCTGCTCTTGACTAGTGCTTTTTGCTTTTTTAATGGATGGATGTGGTCAATCTAGAAGCTGATCACTCCTTTGTGGCTGCAGAAAAGCTTGGAGCCAAATTTCTGGCCACCTTTAGCCAATGAGTAGGACTTCCTGGAATGCGTTTTTGTGGATCAGCCTCATTCCTTGCTTCTTTTCTTTGCCTAAAATGCATATTTTTTGTGTTCTTTCCTGCTTCCATTTTACATTACCATTCTATTCTATGTGCAGTATTGTGCGCCTCCTAAGTTTGTTTTTAGGGCAAGGTTTTTAAAAAATCAAGTTGAATGTTGCCTTTTCTGCTTGTATAGTTGTGAGGTCTCGGGAGCCTACTTTATCTCTCTGTGCCCCAAATTTGGCTTTTTCATCTATAAACCAGGGAAACTGACACCATCTTGTTGAGTCATGGTAACGTGGGAGCAAGCATGGCTGTTTACAGAGAAAGTTGCACTTTTTAGAATGGCTTCTGCTGCTACTACCAGGGGGGCTAGGGATGGAAAAATACTGGGATCTAGTATTTTTGTCATGATTATGGTCGTAGATCCTGTTCTCTCAGAATCATGTTCAGAAAACATGTTAAGCATTCATCTGCAGTCACTAAATATTATAGCTGCTTACAGTATGAGTTTGTCAAATAGGAATTTATGAGAAACCTACTATTCACCCAGCTCTGGGACAGACCGAGAGAGAGAGGACATACATAGAAGAATAATCGTGGACAGATGACAGGATGAGGGTCAGATAGCTGAGCACAGCACCGACTCTCTCCTGCTTAGTTGCTGTGTTCATTTAAGCATTTGCTGAGTGCCACTCTGTTCTGGGACAGTTTGAAGCCGTCCATGGATGTGTGCCTCAAACAAGGCAAGTCAGATCATCAAGGCAGGTCAGATCGCCACGCTCCTACAGCTTATGTTTCCCCAAGGAAGAGACAGTTTAAAAATAAAGATAAATGCTTTAGAGCTGTACGCTTAAAATGGTTGTTTTGTTGTTGTTGTTGTTGTGTAAATTATACCTGAATACAGTTGTTAAAAAAGAAAAAAAATCTTGGCCCTCATGGTGCCGACGTTCAGGTTTGCCCTGATACGTTTGATCCTTATTATTTGTGGATTTTGTTTTTGCAAATTCGCTTACTTGCTGAGATTTATTTGTAACCCCCAAATCAGCTTCCTTGGTCATTCACAGAGATGTGCAGAGCTGCAAACACTTTTGGGTTGCCCAACACTCACATTCCCAGTTGAGGCCAAACAAGGCGACACTCTGCCTCCCGTTCCTGCTCTCATCCTGTAGACAGATGTCCTTTTCAGTCTCTTTAGTGCCACATTTTTTGCATTTTTGTGCTGCTTTTTGGTGATTTCACTATTTAAAACTGGCCCCCAACTGTCATGCAGAAATGCTGTCTAGCGTCCTAAGCGTAGGATGACTACGATGTGCCTCATGGAGATAGCATATGTGGTTAGATAAGCTTTATTTTGGCATGAGTTACAGCACTGTTGGCCATGAATTCCATGTTAATGAATCAACAATATATGTTAAATTAGGTGTCTTTAAACAGAAACACACATAAAACAAGGTTATGAATTGATCTGTTGACAAAAATGGGACCAGAGGCTTGCAGGAACCTAACCCTGTATTTCTCCCAGGAGCAAGGTTTCAGTGTTCACTAGTTCAGTGTTTGCAGTGACTTGAGAGAACATAACTCGTGTGCATGATGACAGTTAACTGTATATGTTGGGTGAGGGCAAGAATATATGTAGAGCCCACATACCAGATGTCTATCTTCCTTTAAAAAAAATGCAAAAGTTCTCAGACTTGGCAGCGCATCGGAATGCTCTGGGGAGTTTGACAAAATGCCCATGCCCCCAAGAGTCTGGTTTAATTGGCTGGGGTGTGGCACAGGCAGAGAGATTTTAGAAGCTCCCCCAGGGATTCTAATGTGCAGCCTAAGTTGAACACCAGCGCTCTTCACATTGAATGGTAATGTGTCTTAGAAGTGGACCCTGGCCAACTGAAGGAGGCTCTCTGGGGGCCAGCAGCACCTCCTCATACCCGCCCAAGATCCAGAGCCCAGGGGAGGGTGTCCGGTTGGCCCGGCTCCTGCCCCGAGGAGAGGTTCTATCCCCTCCATCCTCCCATCCCCTGTAGTGACCCCACACACATCCGATGCCCACACACAGCTGGAGAGAGGATTCCCTCAGGAAACCCTGGTGCCGTTAAGAGAGGAGAATGGATGGCAGACAGCCCAAGCCCCACAGAGGTCCACTCCACCCTGTGCTCTAAAAGACATGTGCATTTCCTGAATGAAATCAAATGGGAGATATGTGCCTAGGCAGAGTAGAGTGTTGGTTAATGCCTGCCTGCCTTCCTCCTGGCTCCTCTTTTCTCTCATTTCTTCCAACTCCTCTGATCTTCCTTCACAGGGATTTCAGGCTGAGAAGATGAGGTTTATTTTCAGAGGAGTCATGTCAGACAATATGAAGTGTTAGGTGGTTGGGCCAGGAATGACCTATATGAGCAGAGTTCAGAGAGGGAGAGCCAACATGGCTAGTGTGGTCAGGAGGGGCTTTGTGGCAGAGCTGGATTCAGGTGGCTTAGTGCCTGGACAGGTCTCACAGAGAAGGCCGTTGGTGATAGAGAACAGCCTGAATGATGGCACTGGGGCAGCTCCCATGACAGAGGGGGAATAAGTACAGCTGAGTGAAGCTGACTTGGCTTTTGATTTTTCATCTTAAGCAACGAGCCGTTACTGAGCACTTACCGTGTGCATCTGGGCTCCTTACCTAAGAGGGGCTGCGAGGATAAATGGGACAGGACAGCACGGTCCCTGCCTGTGGGACTGTGAGGAGTCCGATGAGAACTGTGGAGGAGGTGAGAGCCTGATGCGAACTATGAACAAGGGTATGGAAGTGATAAAAACAGCAGAGCATGACACACAGTGCATCCGGCAAGCAGAGATCATGCCCCTTGAACAGCTGGGAATGGCTTCACAGAGGTTACAATTGAGGTGGGTCATGAAGGGATGCGTGAGATTCTAATCAGGAGAACTGTGTGTGTGTGGTGGTGGGTATAGGAAAGATAGGACACAAATGAGAGGGGCTAAAACTCCCCAAAGGAAGTAGTGAGTAGAATGTATTGGCTGAAACCCAGCACATCTGTTCTAAAGAAAATACAGGCAGTTGGACAGGAAGGTAGGTTGAGAACACTGA
This sequence comes from Hylobates moloch, assembly GCF_009828535.3. Taxonomy (NCBI): domain Eukaryota; kingdom Metazoa; phylum Chordata; class Mammalia; order Primates; family Hylobatidae; genus Hylobates; species Hylobates moloch. The sequence continues at coordinate 50,189,248 of NW_026652295.1, read as the reverse complement.
AAAAGGTCTTGACCAAAGGTAATAAGGTTTTAGGGTGGGGATTAGGAAGACCTGTATATTCGGATAGGGCTCGGTGTTTTTTATCACTCCTCTTAGCTAATCTCATTTGGGTTTTTCCCCGCAAGCCTGATAGGACATGTCTAAGGCTGCAGCACAAAGACACGAGAAGGCTCGTCCTGCATCTCTGTGTACAGAGTAGATGACACCCACTGAGTGGGATGGGTCTTGTTGACCAGGAGAGTGGGGAGATTTGCCCTTTAAAGGAGAGGGTTGTCTCTAGAGGTAGCTGAGGATAGTGACCTCTCACTGGCATGTCTGGGCAACACAGGGCGTCTGTGATGTATCACTCACTCATTTCCATGCTGCCTTTGCCACTGTCCAGTGTGTTTGTCCTCCACCCTATCCCTTACATGTGCATCCTTCAAACCTCTGTTAGAGAAGAACCAGCACCCCTTTATTGACGAGGTGTCTCCAGAGGGCGCTTGGGAAAGGCCTGGTCCTGGGCCTCCTCCTCACCTGGCCTTGATGCAGGTTTCAGAACAGTGTGGATGGTGGTTCTCAGGCCCACCTGCACATCTGAAACCTCTGGGGAGCTTTGAATAACGCTAGCAGCTGGGCCAGCGCCACACCAGTCTGTAGTACCCAAACTAGCTGAGTTATTACAAACATCCCTGATTTTATGGACAAGCAGACTGAGGCTCAGCGTATAAGATTACTTGCTGGTAGTTACATAGCAAGACAATGGTAGAGCTGGCATTTGAACCGAGGTGGTTGATTCTTGAGTCCAAGCTTCAAACCCCCAGGTTTTGTCATCCCTCCCCTGCTGGCTAAACTGTCACAGTACTGATTTGGCCATTCGTAACTAGGTGGCAACCACAGTTTTTTGTTTCACAGCACAACTAAGATTTTAAAGGCAGTTTTTGAAATAAACAAACCAGCAATGTGGGATGTTACTTCTGGCCCCATGCCTCCCAGTAAGGTAGATGTGAAATTAGCAGCTGGAATTCTCTGTTTCTGAAGCTCAGGTGTCAACTTTCAGGGCTGCTCTCCAATGCACAGGCAGCCAAAGTGCTGGGGAAACCTCAGCTAGGCCCTAACCTTCTTGAAGGTTGTGACTTTATTTATTAGTTTCTGTCTTCCACAATGCTGATGCACAGAACTAAACTGATAAATATCTGAATGAATGAATGGCCGACAGATTTGTACTATTCACTTGTGAGCTCCCGTCCTGCCACGCACAGCTTGTTTCATCTCATCTGCAGTGAGTACCAGTCTAGATACCATCTGAGTCTGAGGGTACAGGTATTGAGAGGTATGTCATTAAAGAAAAATAGAACAAAAACTAGTGCTAACTCTGCATTAGGCGGAACCCTGCAGTCAAGAGGTTTGAGGGTCTAAGATGTAAAAGGGGCAGTTAGCAGCTTCCACTTGTTTCTTTTGATGTGGCCAAAAGCTAAACTGGAACTCTTTTCCTTTGTTTTACAGGTCACAGCCAAGACTGCCTTTCTATTTATTTTACCTCAGTATAACATTAGCGTGCCTACAGCAGGTAAGAATCACTGGTCTCCATCTTCTCCTGGCCCTGTTAACCCTGAAGGACCTGGAAAGCTTCCTTTTCCCCATCTGCGTACAATTTTTTTTTTCCCCCATGATGGAGTCTCTGCTCTGTCACCCAGACTGGAGTGCAGTGGCACAATCTTGGCTCATTGCAACCTCCACATCCCAGGTTCAAGCAGTTCTCCTGCCTCAGCCTCACAAGTAGCTGGGATTACAGGCGTGTGCCACCACGCCCTGCTAATTTTTGTATTAGTAGAGAAGGAATTTCACCATGTTGGCCAGGCTGGTCTCGAACTCCTGACCTCGTGATCTACCCGCCTTGGCCTCCCAAAGTGCTGGGATTACAGGCATAAGCCACCACGCCTAGCTGTGTACAATCTTTTTAGATATTTAAACCAGCCTCTGGCAGCCTCCACCACTGAGATTGCAGTGGTGCAGCATTAACAGCTAAGAACTTCCCTCTCTTCTGCTCTCTCTCTTCTTCATCAGAAGAGGACCTGCTGCACCACGTGGTGCCCCGTGCAGCTCCTACTCCTCTCTCCAAAGCATCTAACATTGAGTTCTGTTGGAGACAGGATGTGAGGCATCATGACCATTGATCTGTTCTCCAGAGCATGGCTTCCTTTTAACATTTTCCACGAGGAGAATGGGCAGGATGTTACGTTTTGGTAGTGCATGGAAGCATGGTTGGGGCCCAAGGTGCTGCACTCTGACTAGGTTGGGGTAAGGACTAAACCTCAGGTCCAGCCACAAGTCTTGTCACAGGACTGTTGTTAAGGCCCACTGACTAGAGCTGCTGCATCACCAGCTTCCCCCATAGTGGCTGAGCATTTCCAAGCACTTACAGGGAGCCCAGCCAGCATCATGCCAGGTAGCAGAGCGGCCTCACAGGCAGTTCCCAGTACAGTTGAGGGGCTACAGCTCAAGGAGCAGCAGGGCCAGGCAGGTAAATCGCTGAACTGGACAGGGGAGAGGGTCTATCTAAAGGAGTAGCTGCTGCTCACTTCCAGCCAATTGTCACAAAGGAGTGTAAACCCTGTGTGCCTAAGAGCTTCCTTTTCCACTCCCCACAAAAGAATCCACAGAAATCTCTTTTTAGGTAGAAATACTCTGATTTTTAAATGTTGCCAACTAATTTAGAAATTCTGCAAACACCATGCGGGTCAACATTGTGTAAATCAAACCAACACATCTGAAGGCCGAGTCCAGCCCTCAGGCACAGGTCTGCAACTTTGGGTTTCTCGGATCCCGCCACCAGCACCTGACTATCACTCCTTTCTCAGTGGCAAAGTCCTGGGTGTCCTCTTGATGAACAAAGGAAGGACTTTTGTTTGCTGAACGTAGTTCTCTCCTCTTTATTCGTTTTTTGTTTTTGTTGTTGTTGTTTGTTTGTTTGTTTTTTTGGATGGAGTTTCACTCTTGCTGCCCAGGCTGGAGTGCAATGGCGTGATCTCGACTCACTGCAACCTCCGCCTCCCGGGTTGAAGCGATTCTCCCGCCTCAGCCTCCCAAGTTGCTGGGGTTACAGGCATGCGCCACCATGCCAGGCTAATTTTATGTTTTTAGTAGAGACAGGGTTTCTCTATTTTGGTCAGGCTGGTCTCGAACTCCCGACCTCAGGTGATCTGCCCACCTTGGCCTCCCAAAGTGCTGGGATTACAGGCGTGAGCCACCGTGCCCAGCCTTTTTTTTTTTTGGATGGAGTTTCGCTCTTGTTGCCCAGGCTGGAGTACAATGGCGCCATCTTGGCTCACTGTAACCTCCACCTCCCGGGTTCAAGTGATTCTCCTGCCTCAGCCTCCCAAGTAATTACAGGTATGTGCCACCATGCCCGGCTAATTTTTTGTATTTAGTAGAGAAGGGGTTTCAGCATGTTAGTCAGGCTGGTTTTGTACTCCTGACCTCAGGTAATCTACCCGCCTCAGCCTCCCAAAGTGTTGGGATTACAGGCATGTGCCACTGCACCCGGCCTTTTCCTCTTTATAGTAGAGAGGTGACTTGTCTTGACTTTAAGATGAGATTCTTTTCCTTGTCTGGCTCTGCCAGCTACTAGCTAAAGGACTTTGGGGGCAAATTCCTGAAGCTGTGGCTCATGGAGGATATAGCCATGAATCTTTCCTGGGCCCACCATCCCCTGCAGTCACTGTGGCCAGGCTTGGAAGGAAGCCATGCTTTTCTGGGGCAACCAAGTCAGTTTCTTCGTCTGAGAGTCAAACTGAGGGATATTGGCAAGAGAGGAAGAAAGCTCCATGCTACTGAAGAGACTGGAGAGCATCTCTGCCCTCAGTGGGCCAGGAAACATGTGGCCAGCACCAGTGGTCAGGAAGCAGACAGATGCCCGCTCATCCCAGGGCACACTCTAGTGCTGGAGGGCACGTGGATGATGTGGCTCAGGGCTATGTGTTCTAAGTCAAATCTGGGCTTATTACTCTTGCCTCTTGAAAATCCTAATAACAGAGACTTGGCTGTACTCAAGATTTACTGATTTATTTTTTAGTTTAAAAAAACTTTAAAATATATATAACATAAAATGTACCATTGTAACCATTTGTAAGTGTGTAACTTAGTGGCATTAGGTACATTCACATTGTTGTGCTACCATCACCACTATCTATCTCCAGAACTCTTTTCATCTTGCAGATTGAAACTCTGCCCACCAAACCCTAACTCCCCTTTCCCCACCCCCTCTAGCCCCCAACAGCCCCCATTCCATTTTCTGTCTCTGTGAATTTGACTACCTTAGGTACCTCATATAAGTGAAATCATATATAGTATTTGACCTTTTGTGACTAGTTAAAATTTATTCTTTTTTTTTTTTTTTTTTGGAGACGGAGTCTCGCTCTGTCACCCAGGTTGGAGTGCAGTGGTACGATCTCGGCTCACTGCAAGCTCCGCCTCCCGGGTTCACGCCATTCTCCTGCCTCAGCCTCTCCGAGTAGCTGGGACTACAGGCGCCCGCCACCACGCCTGGCTAATTTTTTGTATTTTTAGTAGAGACGGGGTTTCACCGTGGTCTCGATCTCCTGACCTCGTGATCCGCCCGCCTCGGCCTCCCAAAGTGCTGGGATTACAAGCGTGAGCCACCGCGCCTGGCCAGTTAAAATTTATTCTTAAACACTTTTTCAAAATACATTTATGTGAGTGATGTATAACTCTTAGAGAAAAATTATAACACAGAAAACCATAAGAAGATAAAAGTCACACAGGACCCCATCACCCAGAAAAAAAACTAAAGTTAGAACGTTTTGGAATATTGATTTATAACACAATTTTTTGTTATTCTAATATGATGAACCTTTTTGTGTGTCATCAATTATCATTCCATTCAACCAGATATTCTGAAAAGCTGCAGGATGTTTCTTAATAGGGATTACCACAAATTATCCAATCAGCCCCATATGGATATTTAAGTTTCCTGTTTTTATTGTAAATAGTACTACAGTGAACATTCTTGTGGCTAAAGTTTTACATTTATTTGTGATGACTTTCTTAGGATAACTTCCTATTACTGGAATTTGTGTGTTAAGTAGTATGTAAAGGTTTTATGTATGTATTGCCAAAATACCTTCTGCCATTTAATACTCATGACCCATAAACCCTAAATTTAAAGTTGTTTCGTAAATATAAAATGCACAGGATTAAAAAAAAATCAGAATGCCAGTTTATAAATGTCTATAGAGATAGCCAGTTATCAAACATTGTGCTGGTGTTTTCATTACATTTCTCCCTGAAGTCAACTTACAGGGGATGCTGGATCATACCCCACATACCCAGAGCTGTGTTACTAATTTACCATGAGAAGGAATTATCCTGGAGACCAAAAAAGTTGATGTGCATGTGATTGGGCATCCTTTTATTATAAGAAGGGCTTATTTGTGAAGCCAGATCACGATCAGAGGGTTGATTTTTGAGTTTGAAACCTTCCCAGAGACATTGGCAGACGAGTGATATCCTCAAGCATTCTTCTCACAACAGCATGAGAAGCAGAGACAGCACACTCTAGAGCTGAACTCAGACCCTCTGGGCAGAAAAAGCTTCCTATAGTGTTTGAGTAAGGCGGAGTGGGGGTAGTGGAGTGCCACTGTGGATCATGTCACATTTGCTTAATTAATTAATCAAGCTAGGCAAATATTTGTGTGCCCATTGTGGGCCAGGGTCTGGGTGTAAAATAATGTACAGAACCCATCTGATCTCTGATGTCATGAAACTTATCATTTATTAGAGAGAGTTAGGTAATAAACAAGTAAACAATGAATTAAATTGTAGTTGTAACAGGGTGATGAAGGAAATGTACAAGGTTATGTGGTAAGGAAAAACAAAGGGGTGGTGACAGAAGATGTTTCTGAGTATGGGGGTTGTGTTGTGTTGTGAGTAGAGAGAGAGGTCTGGGCAGAAGAAAGCACTCCGGGCCCAGGGACCAGCATATGCAAAAGCCCTCAAGTGAGGGCGCAGACACCTCGGCGGGTTCTAGTAGCTGTACATAGGCCAGCGTGACTGGAGCCAGTGGGGTTTGGCATTTTCCCAGGGTGGGACTATTGAATTCTGCTCCTGGAACCCTCCTCCAGGCCCAGAACAGGCCTGGGTAGAGGAAAAGGTACAGTGAAGTACATGCTAAATGGAGGGGGTTTCAGTTACTTTCGAAAGAGAAGATAAAGTGTTTTAAGTAGCCTATCTTTTATTTAAATCTTGCCATTTGGGGCTGTTGGAAATATGACAAGCAAATAATCAAGAGAGACAATGAAATCAGGATAGCCTGCTTAATTTTGTTTTGAGCTTCTTAATCACTAACCCAATACGGTAATGTTTGGTTTGTAAGAACTGGAGGAAAGCAAACTTCTCATGGGAAAAAACACTTTACAATAACAAGTCTGTTAAGGTTGTGATTTTTAAAACCCTCCCCAAAATCTCCTTAGATCGTATTCTACTCTTGGAAATGTACCTTTTTTTTTGTATAACCAGGGTAAATTCTGACCTCTAAGGTTTCTTCCTTAAGTAGTGTGTAACTTGCTCAACGCAGCATTTAAAACTGAATTTTAGTAGAGCCAGTAACTGTTTTCATACAAAGGGGTCCATCATTTCCAAATCCCTGTGTCTTCCTCAGCGGACGTTCCCAAGTTCTAAGGAACAAAGCTAATAAGTAATGTGGATGAGGCTTTTTCTTGACGGTTTTCTTTTGCCGTAACTCCCTCTTCTTCTATACTCGTTTCTCTTCTTCCCAGCTCCCAGTATTAGTTTCCTAGGGCCGGTGTAACAAAAGTACCACAAACCTAGTGGCTGAAACAATAGAAATTTACCATCCCAGCCTTCTGGATTCTAGAATCCCGAGACCACGGGGCCAGCAGAGGGGCCGTGCTTCTCGGAAGGATCTGGTCCAGGCTTCCCTCCTGGCTTCTGGTAGTTCCTTCACATGTGAAGTGCCAGTCTTCACACGGACTTCTCCTTGTGTGCATGTCAGTCTGTGTGTCCAGATTCCTCTTTTTCATAAGGACACAGTCATATTGGATTAGAGGCCCAACCTACTCCACGGTGACCTGATCTTAACTAACTACATCTGCAGAGACCCTGTTTCTAAATGAGGTCACATTCTGAGGTGCTGGGAGTTAGGACATCAACCAGAGTTTTGGTGGAGGTGGGGGAGACACAATTTAGCTCATAACACCAGCTATAAATTTATGATTTTGTGCATTATAATCAGCTGGTTAAAAAGATTAAGCTTCATTCAGAGAGATGCACACAGTAGTGGCAGTGATGCATTTATGCATCCTGGTGGAGCCCCTGCCACCCTGGCGTCCTTGAGGTTTTCTTTAAGGACAACAGTGATGAAGCAGGAAATATTCCTTTACTAACTTCCTGCTCTCCTCATTCCTGCTTGCCTTTCTATTAGCAAATAAAAATTCAGGACTGCCAGTTAAATTTTCAGATAAACAATAAATACCTTTTTAAAAGTATAATTACGTCCCAAATTATGTATGAGATAGCATTATACTAGAAAATTAATCATCATTCATCTGAAATTCAAATTTAACTGGCCACAACCATCCACCCTGCTCGGTTCTGGCAAGGAATAAAATATGTGTTTTCAGGTCTTACCATTACACACTCTAAGCCTTCTTTCTGATTAAACTACCACAAAGTATCTAGTGTGTGATCAGAAATGTATAGACTATAAAGGCCAGAAAAGAAAAGCTTGATTCTTCCCACAGGCAGACTCCAGGCCTGCTGGCTTCCTTTCTGATCTAGAACAGTTGAGCCCAAACGGGCTAAGCATTTAGCCACAAGGTTGTCTTGGGTTGTGCTACTAATTTGCTGAATTGTCTTGAGTGAAACACTTAACACCTGGATCTCCATCTCCCATCTGCAAAATCCAGAGTGATGACCACCCCCTCAACCCCAGTAGTTCTTATAGACAGGAAGCCCTGGGAGTCTTCTGAAGGGCTTGCTACTCAGATTTTCTGTAGACCAACACCATCGGCGGCACCACCACCTGGGAACCTGTGAGAAACACAGACTCTCAGGCCCCGCCGCAGACCTGCTGCATCAAAACCTACATTTTAACAAGAGCTCTGGAGATTCCTGTGTCCCATAAAGGCCGAGAAGCACGGCTTTAAGTGAAGTGGGCGAAAATCTCTAGTTAGGCTTTCAAATAATCCTGCGCTTCTAACCTCAAAGGTAAGATAGGGAAACCCCTAAACCCAGTAACTCATTTGCATCTTTCTGTCCTTTTCTAGTTTTGGTTTTTCTATAAATATGTGGTCTGGGAAAGGTGGGGGGAGGTGGGGAGTATCATTGGTGGAGTTAGTTTCCAACTGGGGCTATACAGCTCCCTAAGAAGTCATGGACACGTTTGTGGCTGGGCATGGTGGCTCACGCCTGTAATCCCAGCATTTTGGGAGGCTGAGGCAGGCGGATCAATCGGTCAGGAGATCGAGACCATCCTGGCTAACACAATGAAACCCCATCTCTACTAAAAATACAAAAAAATTAGTCGGGAGGCTTAGGCAGGAGAATCACTTGAACCCAGGAGGTGGAGGTTGCAGTGAGCCAAGACTGCGCCACTGCACTCCAGCCTGGGTGACAGAGTGAGAAAAAAAAAGTCATGTACACGTTTGTAAGGCAGTGTGGGCAGAAGTTCTGGTAGCTTTGACGTTGCTCAGCCTGCCTGCTGCTGCACACCTAGAACACCAAGGCTGAGGTTGAGGGAACTCTTCGAGGGGAAGGTTTGTTTTACGGTGATCAAAAGTAACAAAGATCCATCCCTGGGCCCTGAGGATCCCAGTTGGCTTTATTACTACCATCTGCTCTGTTGCGTTTTGCAGCCAGAGATGAAAGGCCTGAGAACCTCCTACACCATAGCTTGGCCATTGTTCTCTCAGCCTCTTCTAGGATGAGACTCGCTACCGTCAAAACAACCTCAGACAGATGGTTTTAAAACCTCATTCAGCCAAAGGCCTTTTTCCAGGGCTCAAAATGATTCTTGTTCCCTTTGCTGGTTGGCAGGAACTAGTGTTGTCTCCTGTTTGTATCATATACTTAAAAGATTGACATCACATATCAAGCTGAGCCCCTCTTTGTGAGATGAGCTCATGGGGGTCAAGAAAGGAAAGAGACAGGTGGGCAGCGGTGGCTCTGGAGATGGAAGCCATACTTGATTACGGATGAAAGCTACCTAATCAGTGGCCCATACACCTGGAGGAGACTTGAGACTCATCTAGCCTGGCCTGCTCCTTTTATAGCCAAGGAAACTGAGGCTCAGAGAATTGATTCGTGCTCCTAAGGATGCACCAGCGAGAGCCAAGGAGGGGCTGAGGTGCTCACACCTGTACAGCACCAGGGTTCTGGAAAGCTTTAGAAAAGCTGGGTTTATCAAATGGGGCAGTGGGCATAGGCAGTCCCAACTAGGGAGGTAGAGACTTGGCTCTGTCCTGACCCTGTTGAGCCAAACAGCCACAAACCTCTCTGGCCCTGAGGTTCTGTTTGTATGAGTAAGAGAAAAACCATGGCCCCCAGTGTCCCTGGCCTTATTGGTTGGCCATCTGAAAAAGAATGGGGAGCCTGTGACGCAGGACTTATGGCCAGCCCTGGACTTGATTTTTTTTTCCAATAACTAAAACTTACTAAGTGTAACAATTGTGCGGAAAGGTGGACAAATCATGTGTTCAGCTCAATGAATTTTCACACACTGAACACCTCCATGCAACCTAGAAGTGTCTTCTTCAGACGCAGCTTGATTTTTATCCAATTCCCTGTCGTAGCTCGGATAATTTATCCCATTCGGTGTGGAGCTTGTAAGGTTTAAATAAGCAGAACCACAGAGTGGCTGTGGCTGATTGTTAACCAGCCTGAAGCCTGCGGTCAGCGGGAACGGTGGCCAGAGCCTGCAGACCCACATCTTTGAACTGCTGCACTGAGCCCCCAAATGTCTCTTCTCCTAGTGAATCATCTTGCTCTTCCCCCCCCCCCCCCCCCCCCCGCACCCTTTCTGACTTGGACCCCACCCCACCCCACATCTTTACTTGAGCTTCACTTTCCTATTTCTCCTGATCAAATCATTTCTTCTATCTAGGTAATTTTTTTCTTTTTTCTTTTATTTTCTTTCCCTTTTTTTTTTTTTTTTGAGATAGAGTCTTGCTCTGTTGCCCAGGCTGGAGTACAGTGGCGCGATCTCTGCTCACTGCATCATCCACCTCCTGGGTTCAAGCTATTCTACTGCCTCAGCCTCCCGAGTAGCAAGGACTATAGGCACCCGCCACCACGCCCGGCTAATTTTTGTATTCTTAGTAGGGATGGGGTTTCACCGTGTTGGCCAGGTTGGTCTGGAACCCCTAACCTCAAGTGATCTGCCACCTCAGCCTCCCAAAGTGCTGGGATTACAGGTGTGAGCCACCATGCCCAGCTGGATAATTTTTTTTTCTAATCAGTTGTTTTTACTGAAATAATTTTTGTCAATTTAACAGTGAGTTTGTTGAAAGTGTTATTTTTTCATGTAAGTTTAAAAAAAAGCCTTAATTAAAAAAATTTTTTTTTGTATGTGATTCTTGAGATTTTTTTTTCTTTATAGCTCTCAATGAATTTTAAAAAGTTCACACCTTCCCCTAGCTGTAAGCATTCTTCACATGAGGCAGCCTATGGAATGCATGTGTCATGCCCAGGCGATGTTGTATGCAGAAGCCACAGAACTTTGAAGTACAGTGGAGTCTGTAGCATGTGCCTAGCACCTAGGAATCCTTGTATATTTCTTTCTGTAAAGCTACAGGGAGGGTTACAGCCTTATAAAAAGGAATGGTGCATGAAGAAAGCAATGCAGTCTGGGTAAGGTGGCTCATGCTTAAAATCCCAGCACTTTGGGAGGCCGAGGCGAGCAGATCACTTGAGGTCAGGAGTTTGAAACCAGCCTGGCCAACATGGCGAAACCCAGTCTCTATTCAAAATGCAAAAAAATTAGCTGGGTGTGGTAGGGCACACCTGTAATTCCAGCTACTCAGGAGGCTGAGGCACAAGAATCGCTTGAGCCTGGGAGGCAGAGATTGCAGTGAGCTGAGATTGTGCCACTGTACTCCAGCCTGGGCCAAAAAAAAAAAAAAAACCCAAAAAACAAAAAGCAATGCAGAAACCCGGGATCTTATCAACTTCTCTTCAGCCCTTCATTCATCTTTGCTACATTGTTTTATGTCATGGAAGTATCCTTTCTTTATCTTCCTTCCTTACTATAAAAATGGAGAAAATACATTACAAAGCATGCAATGTGGGGTTAAAATGGTAACTTTGAAGATCTGTCAGATCTTTAATTCTCTGGCGCGCGCGTGTGTGTGTGTGTGTGTGTGTGTGTGTGTATGTGTGTATTTCCTAGGATGGCCATAACAAAGTACCACAAACTGAATGGCTTCAACAACAGAAATATATTGTCTCACAGTTCTGGAGACCAGAAGTCTAAAATCAGGATGGTAGCAGGGTTGATTCCTTCTGAGGGCTGTGAGGGAAGGATCTGTCCTAGGTCTCTCTTGGCTTGTAAATGGCTATCTTCTCCCTGTCTCTTGTCATCACCCTCCCTCTGTTTGTGTCTGTCTCTGTGTCTAAATTTCTCCCTTTTTAGAAGACCACCAGTCATATTGAAACAGGTCCCACTCTCATGACCTCATTTTAATTTATCTCTGTAAAGACTCTATCTGAATTAGGACTTCCAAGTATAAAAATATGTATATATTTATTTATTTATTTATTTGAGACAGAGTCTAGCTCTGTCGCCCAGGCTGGAGTGCAGTGGCACAATCTCAGCTCACTGCAGCCTCCACCTCCTGGGTTCAAGTGATTCTCCTGCCTCAGCCTCCTGAGTAGCTGGGATTACAGGCACCTGCCACCAAGCCCAGCTAATTTTTGAATTTTTAGTAGGGACGAGGTTTCACTGTGTTGGCCAGGCTGGTCTTGAACTCCTGACGTCGTGATCCACCCGCCTCGGCCTCCCAAAGTGCTGGGATTACAGGCGTAAGCCGCTGCGCCAGGCCCAAATATTTTTTAATGGAGGTACAATTCAACCCATAACAGCCTCTGTGTGTGTGTATCTATGCTTTTGTGTCTGAGAACTATGGTGATGCTTGTAGTTAAAACACCACTGGTCACATCTTCCAGGTTGGGAGGCCACAGAGGGAGTAGACCAGCAGTCTGGAGAGTGGGAACAATGCTGCCCTTGGAGGCTGCTTGCCCCATGCCTGTCTTAAGCTCCTCTTTTTTCCCTGCCACCTAGTGGAGTGGGGCAGGCCTTCAGGGTTTAATGAGTGCACCTTCTGTGTGATCTGAAGGGGCATCAGGAGGCAGAGAGGCCTGGTGGGGAGCTAATGGATTTGGCCCTGGCATCAGTAGCACAGTTGAGTCCTGGCCCCACTGCTGCCTAGCTGCAGGTCCTGGGGGCACAGCGACTGCTCACCTCTGTGCCTCAGCTGCCACGTCAGTAAATGGAGATGATACCCGGGATTACTCTGAAGAGTAAATGTTCCCATGAGAGGTGCTCAGTATCATGCATGGCATAGAGGGAGTGACTCTTCTGTTCCTTTAGCGTCTGATTGTTTCTGTTGGAAATAGGCATAATACTTTCATCTATTTGCATAGCACCTTAGAGTGTATAGCTCTGTGAGAAAAGGCAGATGGTTTTATCCCGTTGTTCAGAAGGGTTAACTGAGACAGAGAGACCCCAGGTCATATGACAGACAAGTGGCGGTTCCAGAAGTGAGCTCCAGGTCTTTTCATGCCCATTCCCGCTCCCTGTGGAAAAAAAAAAAAAATAGAGCAACAAGGTAGAGAAGAAGATACCACTTTATCTGTACAAAGCGGGAAGAATTTGAAGACTTACTTAAAAATTGTTTTTTGAATAGAAATACATTCACACAGTTCAAGTATAAATCTGTATTAAAACACTTTCCTGTACAGTTCTAACCTAGGTCAAGGTTTTTTGTACCAATTGAACCTAGACCAAGATAGAGTATTTCCCACTTCCTAGCTTCCTTGTGCCCCATCCAGTCCATGACTACAGAGGGAGAGTCTTGTTCCCACCCTGCCCTCCCTCCCTTTCACACCCCTACTCCCTGTGGGCAGTCCCTGTTGTGTCTTGTGTACCTCCCCCAGAATTTCTTAACTGGCAATCCAGTGTTGTTTTATGCAAATACAAATGCATATTTTTCTTTCCTGCCCTTTCTTACTGATGGAATACTATACGCTTCTTCTGTACCTGGCTTTTTTCCCCACCAAATAATGTATCCTAGATATCATTTCATATCAATATGTAGAGAGCGTCATCAGCTTTCTAAAAACGTGTTTTGAGGTTTAATGTAGCCAAGTGCCCATGCTGATGAATTTTTACATATGTACACACCTGTGCAGCTCTAGCCTAGATCAAGATACAGCACCCCAGCTTCCTTCTGCCCCTTCCAGTCAGCACCCCTCCTAAAGTAACCGCTATTCTGATTCATAAATCTCCTGGTTACAGTTTTACCTGTTCTTGATTTCATTTCTCTCTGTTGTTTTTAAATGGCTCTATTGCTTACATAAATATTTTTTAAATTTTTGCTGGTCAGCATCACCTGGAGGTGTAGTTAAATACAGATTTCTGCTTTAAGTGTCCGAGCCAATAGGCCTGGGGTAGGACCCAGGAATGCGTGTTTTTAAGCTCACAGGTGTTACTGATGCTGTTGGCCCATGGCCACATGTTGAGTAACCCTGGTGTATTATAACTATATCTACCAGTTCCCTATAGATAAAACAACATGGGTTGTTTCCATTCATTTGCCATTAAAAACAATGCTGTGGTGTATAACCTTGTACACATGTCATTTTGACTGTAGCAGGTACCAGCTGCAGGATAAATTTCCAGAAGCTGCGTCGAAGGATTGATGCGTTTGTAATCTCAATAGAGATTGCCAAATTGCCCTCCAAAGAGGTGGTACCATTTTACATTCCTGCTGGCAGTGTGTAAGAAAGAGTCTGTTTCCCCACTGCCTTAGCAAGAATATATTGTCAAGCTTTGGATTTTTGCCAATCTGGTAGGTACGAAATGGTATCTCAGTGTAGTTTTAATTTGCATCTCTCTTTTGTGTAAGGCTGAGCATTTTTTAAAAAGTTTAATGGCCATCTTTTCTGTGTTTCTTTTTTCTGTGGCTTGTCTGTTTATATCCTTTGTTCATTTCTACTCGATTTTTAAAAATCCTTTTATTGTGAAATTATAGCAACTTACTACATATTAGCAAGATTAGCCCTTTGTCTCTGATCTGAATTGTAAATATTTTCCCCAGGTGATCATTTGCCTCCGGATTTTGTTTGTGGTGGTGTTTCCATATCTAATTCTGGATTTATATATAGTGTAAAAGATTCAAAATAATACGAAAACAGAGTTGGCTCTTGGCACAGAAACCAATAGAAGAAAATTTTACAAATCCAGATTTGCAGGGCTTCGGAAAGAAACTGGGAGTACAGTGATGCTCTTTAAACAACTGGCTTTCAGACAAAAGAAGAAGCTTCTAGGGCAGATGCCTGCCCTGGCTCACATGAGTTCTCAGAAGCAGATGGGATGGCAGTAAGAAGCAGACACCAGCTCAGGTTGTGCAGAGGAGGTCAGAGACCGCACAGTGGGATCCAGACAGGATTGGGAAATGTAAAGGCAGGCAGGAGAAGCCGCTTGCAGGTGACCTGAGAAGGAAACAGGAAAATATCTATTAGTCATAGGAAACGGAGCAGGAGGTCAAGCAGAATGTGGCTCCCCAAAAGGGACAGCTGCTCACAGAGGCTGTCAAAACAGCCAAGATTCTGATTATTTCAGGTCTCTCTTTAAACTGTAATCAAAGATAAGCAAAGCAAGTGTCACTTTTGATGGGAGGTGGGATAACCCACTATGGTAGGAAGGTCATTATTGAAGGTGCTTTTTACCAAAGCTAGATTAATTCCTACACTAGAGCATATTGGCATACTCCATAGGGTTATATAGGAAGAAGGCTCATAGAGTATTGGTGTCGGAAGGGTATCAGGGGTCGTGAAGGTTGGAGGTTACAAATCTGTGGCCTGTAGTCAGAGTTGGCCTACAGATGTGTTTTCTTTGGCCAGTCTGATGTTGGCCCATACAGTGTTTTTAAAAATTTCGAATTAGTCACCAGCATTTTAAAATCAGATGATTTCACTTAAAGATTTTTCTTTGCTTTTGAAACATTGGGACTCCGGCCACTGGGTTGCGCCTCCCCCGTAGCCACAGTGGCTGAGACGCAGCTTCGCCACTGCCTCCCTCACCCCTGTGGGACCCAGTGTGGGGTGTGCCCCTCCTCTCTAGTGTGTTCCTGACATCGAGGCTGCCAGTTACTACCGTTCATCTCAGTTTTAACGTGTATTTATTTTAGTAAGGTTAAAAGGTCAGTGGATATCTCTTAAACTTGTTTCTCTCAAGGTGGAGATGTGAAAGATAGATCAAGAGGGTGATATGTTTAAAGAAAAACAGTGGAAAGCATATTTCTCTGTGGAAGTGAAGAATATGACCTGCTTAATGCAGTGGCCCTCTGTATTGAAAGCAGCTATCTTAAGACACCTGGACCACCTGGCTCATTTGTGCTCCCCCTGGTCCCTGTAGGCATTTTGTTTTGATCCAAAATCAGAGTCACCTCTCTGGCCTCATAGGCCAGAGATGTGCTGGACTTATTCTTCTAAAAAAAATAACAGATTATTGCTAAACGATTGATGTTCTTTTTGAGAGCTCATGCACGACAGGGGCAGGCTATGAGAAGTGGGAGCTCTAACCTGGGTCGTGTGAGGATTTTTATTTTTTTATTTATTTTTATTTTATTTTATTTTATTTTATTTTATTTTATTTTATTTCATTTCATTTCATTTCATTTATTTCGTTTCATTTTTTGAGACGGAGTCTCGCTCTGTAGCCCAGACTGGAGTGCAGTGGCACGATCTCGGCTCACTGCAAGCTCCCCCTCCTGGGTTCACGCCATTCTCCTGCCTCAGCCTCCCGAGTAGCTGGGACTACAGGTGCCCGCCACCACGCCCGGCTAATTTTTTTTTGTATTTTTAGTGGAGACGGGGGTTTCACCATGTTAGCCAGGATGGTCTTGATCTCCTAATCTCGTGGTCCGCCTGCCTCGGCCTCCCAAAGTGCTGGGATTACAGGCTTGAGCCACCTTGCCCGGCCTTGAGTGAGGATTTTTATAAGAATTAGTGAGCAACCAAAATTTAAAAAGAAAAAAAAATCAAAAACATCAGTTTGTTTATAGGCATCTGGAAGGGGACAAAGGTCCATCCTCTATAGCTCTATGAAAACAGATTCAAACCAATTTATTACTACGTTTGCACCAACCTACTACTTTCCTCCTCTGATCAAAAGTAGGAAGACAGGGCTGGGTGCGGTGGCTCACACCTGTAATCCCAGCACTTTGGGAGGCCAAGGCAGGTGGATCACCTTAGGTCAAGAGTTCAAGACCAGCCTGGCCAACATGGCAAAACCCCATCTCTGCTAAAAATACAAAAACAAACAAACAAAAAAAAATTGCCAGAACTGGTGGCCCGCTCCTGTAATCCCAGCTACTTGGGAGGCTGAGGCAAGAGAATTGCTTCAACCCAGGAGGTTGTGGTGAGCCAAGATTGTGCCGTTACCCTCCAGCCTGGGTGACTCTGTCTCAAAAAACAAAACAAACAAAAAGGAGGAGGATAGCAGGTAAGGAGGGAAACCATGGAGATAATTGTGCGAATCAGAATATAGTTTTTGAGTATTTGTGTATGAAGCTGTTCCTTATGATTGTAGGAGTAAGAGGTCAGAGGAATGGCATATTACCAGAAATGGAGCTGTAATGGGGTGGGATGGGGGGCTGTGTTGACCTTGAGGTGGCATTTGGTGGCTGGGTTCTAGGAATGAGGAAACCCAAGAAATGGACTGTGTCCCTTAACTCTGTGAACTCTTTCCTCGCTCATCTCATGAGATAGTTACGATGATCAGACGAGATAATGCATGTTGCAGAATTTTAAAACCATGAAAGAGGCTACAGAATACAGGTACTGTTCCAGAAGGAACTTGAGAATCAATCCGCATAGCCAGCGTGTTAGCTGGTTCTTTTGATTCCGTCACTGAATCTACCTGACGCCCATGTCTTCTCCGATTGCTCTGCCTGGAATTCCCACGGGCGCCTTCTGAATGCTCTCCTGGCTTCCAGCCTTGCCACTCTAACCCATTCTCCCTGTGGCAGGAAGAGAGGTCTCTATGAACATGTGATGAAAATCCTCCAGTAGCTTTCATTCCTTTAGGGTACAGTCCACATGTCTTGCCCTGACCTCTAAGGGGTCCTTCCTGATCTCCCACCTCTGCAGGTCCCCAACCTCCTGCTCCACACCCCTAGCCTACAGTCCACTTCAGAGCATTGACACACCTGGCTGTTATTGTTTTTTAAATTGTAAAATACACATAACGTAAAACTTACCGTCTTAACCATTTCTAAGTGTATAGTTCAGTATTGTTAAGTACATTCATGTTATTGTACAACCAATTTTCAGAACTCTTTTCATCTTGCAAAACAAACCCCGTACCCATTAAATAGCACCTTCCCATTCCTCTCACTCCCAGCCCTTGGTAACCACCATTCTGCTTTCTGTCTCTGAATTTGACTAGTCTAGGTAACTCATACATAAATCGAATCATACAGTATTTGTCCTTTTGTGACTGACTTATTCAACTTAGTCTAATGTCCTCGAGGTCCACCCATGTTGTCGCATGTGTCAGAATTTCCTTTTTTTTTGAGACGGAGTCTCGCTCTGTCACCCAGGCTGGAGTGCAGTGGCGCAATCTCGGCTCACTGCAAGCTCCGCCTCCCGGGTTCACGCCATTCTCCTGCCTCAGCCTCTCTGAGTAGCTGGGACTACAGGCGCCCACCACCACGCCCGGCTAATTTTTTTGTATTTTTAGTAGAGGTGGGGTTTCACCGTGTTAGCCAGGATGGTCTCGATCTCCTGACCTCATGATCCGCCCCCCTCGGCCTCCCAAAGTGCTGGAATTACAAGCGTGAGCCACCGCGCCCGGCCTGGAATTTCCTTTTTTTTTTTTAAAGGCTGAGTCATCTTCCACTGTACGTATATAGCACATGTTGTTTATTCACTCATCAATCCATGGACACCTGTGTCGCTTCCATCTTTTTGGCTATTGTGAATAGTGCTGCTATGGACATGGATGTACAAATATTTTATTGAAATTCGGCCTTCAATTACCCCACCACCCAGAAGTGGAATTACTGAAATATGTAGTAATTATATCGTTAACTTTCTGAAGAATCACTATACTGTTTTCTGCAGTGGCTGTACCATTTTACATTCCCACCAACAATGTACAAAGTTTCCAATTTCTCCACATCCTCACCAATACTTGTTGTTTTCTGTTTTTTGCTTGTTTGTTTGTTTTTTCCTCATTGTGACCGTCCTTATGGGTGTGAGGAGATAACCTTGTGGTTTTGATTTGTAGTGCCCTGATGATGAGTGGTGTCGAGTATCTTTCATGTCTTTATTGGCCATTTGTATTTCTTCTTTGGAGAAATGTCTCTTCAAGAACTTTGTCCGTTTTAGAATCAGGTTGTTTGTTTTTTGTTGTTGAGTTACAGTTCTTTGGCCTCTGGTGTTTAAGTATACCAGGATGTGGTGTGTACCTGCTAAGCTCCAAGAGGGCAGGGGCTGTGCCCCCCTTGCTCACTGCCATCTCCCAGCGCCCAGCATGGAGCCCTGTGCATGGTTTGTCAGCCAATGAGGATGCATGTGTGCAGCTCTCAACAGCAGAGGAACACGAGTCTGTGTTTATTTCATTCTAGTTTCAAGAAGGATTTCAGATTATAGTCACATCTCTTTGGAACCCTAGTATTTGGGATCAAGAATGGCAGGTGACCCTCGTAAAGGGCTTTAAAATGGATAATCTAAGGCCTTGTCAGGTACTGTTTCACGGATTTTTGGACTGTGCTTGTTTGGTTGAGTATAAATCCCATTTTGCCTAGTAAGGGTGATCATGATGATGAAACTGTGTTTAGTTATTTTATAATTTCAAAATATGCGGCCACCTAATTGGTCTCTTTATGAAGAAGGCAAGGAAAATGTAATCCTGGCGTCACGCGTGGTAGAGCGGAGAGGCTGGGCCATGAGTCTCCTCTCCCTCATCTTCGTGTCTTCTCCTCGGGTCTTCAGGGCCTGACTCCCCATCCTGGATCCCAGCCCTTCGGTCCTCAGTAGCCAAGGCTCATCAGCTCTCTCTCACTGACAGCCCTCCTTCTCCCTTCCTCTCTCTTCTCCTGCCGTGATTCAGGCCCTGTGGCTTCTTACCTGGATCACAGGAACAGCTTTCTAACCGGTGTCCTTACCTCTGGCCATGTTCACTGCTGCCAGAGTAAATGTTCCAGAACGCAAATGTCATCATTTTCCTGTTTAATTTGAATTCTTCGATGTTTGCACGTTGCCTTCAGGGTAAAGTCCACACCCTTTTACACAGCACACAAGGCCACGCACAGCAGCCCGCCGCTTACCACGGTGACCTCCCCTCTGCCCCCAGCACTCCAGCCGCAGTCCCTTCATTCTTTGTGGATGCTGCTTTCTCTGGCTAGGATGCCCCCCCTACCGGCCTCCCCTGCTGGTCCCCGAGTTCCAGTGCTGTTCTGTTCACCCTGACCAGTGAACAGTTTACCCACAGCCTCCACCCTAGCCAGAGTGGGGCCCTCGCCTGCTGTGGCTCACTGTGTGTGCCTCTCGGGAGCGCTGCCTGTCTGTAGTGTAATCGTACGTCTGTCTGTTAGTCCCCCTGCTGCACTGTATGTTTTTCAACCGGGGGTGGTGTCTTTTATCTCCATGTTTCAACAGTTAGCCCAGTGCCTCTCACAGAATAGGTCTTTGTGGAAAGGAAGAGGGAGAGGAAAAAGGAAAGTTTGTCTGATTTCAAAGATCATGTTCTCTCTGTCCTCACCACCTCCTCCCACCCCCTCACCACTGCCCACCGTTACATTCTCCCAGTCTAGGGTGGCTGAGATTAGGGCGGACTCCCAGAGTGACCCAATCAGCTTGACTTTGTTCCCTGGCCACCCTGAAACAAACTGAGCCTGGCTACCTTCTGGTAAATGCATCCCAGCAGTGAGATGACTCATGTGTGTGTGACTCAGAGGGAACGCAGCACAGCTGGAGAGCAGCCATTTGCCTGGTGGAGGTGGGGGGTTGCAGAGAGCAGCCCAGACCCAGGCACACAGCCACCAGGCTCACAGCCCCGCAGCCTGCTGCCCACTGACTGGAACAAGGATGCAGATTCTCCTCTGTCCACAGGCTGCAATGGCAGAGTTTCACAAGATTTCTATACCTGGGATGTTGTCTAATTTATTACTACTAAATTGTAGTTTAATAAGCCATCATTTATTGCAGACTTACTGTAAATTGTTGGCACTGTTGTAGGCAAATTATCTCATTTGATCCTTACACTAGCCCAACAACAAAAATAATAGCAAGTGCATATATAGCACTTACTATGTGCCAGACACTGTTCTAAGCACTTCACATTTATTGATTCATTTAATTCTCATAATAAACCTACTATGCAGGAAAGGTCCTCATTTTTCAGATGAGAAAACTGAGGTACAGAAAAGTCACACATGGGGATACCCCTGGGTCACACAGGACAGAGCTGCGATAGAAACTGAAGAGTCCAGCTTCTGAGTCCACCCTTACGCGGTGCCTTCTTGAAAAAGCGTAACTGCAGTCCCATTTTACAGGGGAGGAAATTGAGGCTCAAAGAGGTTAATCCTTTATCCACAGTCACACAGTTAGGGAGTGATAGAGCCAGTGATGGGGATTGGTGGTCTCTAACCCTGGCTCCGTTATAACCACTGTGCTCTGCTGCACAGACTCAGGAGATACTGTTACGACAATACAGCCGTGCACTTGGTTCTCCTTAGCCACCTCCATTGGTGCTTCCAAGGGCTAAGACCAGAGGGTGGGCAGGATTCTGGGGCAGAAACCTTCTTCTGAGTCTGGGGCTATAGCAAATGGGTAGCATTTGATGGCACATTTTGCCTCCCATCTCATTTCAGTTTTGGGTCCCAGAGTATTTCCTTCCTCCAGGGATGCTGATGGGACTTTTATTACCTCCACAGACAGTGAGACCGTGCACTACCACTATGGCCCTAAGGACCTGGTCACAGTCTTGTTCTACATCTTCATCACCATCATCTTGCACGCTGTGGTTCAGGAGTACATTTTAGATGTAAGTGACATGTCTGGATTCTGAGATCAGAAGCTGGGGAGGTGTCTTGGGGTGGAGGACCTGGCCGTGGAGGAAACTGCAGCTCTGCACCCATTCGTCCTCCAACTTGCTTGCGCTGGTTGGGTCTATTGCCTGGGCTTCCTTCACCACACTTTGGTGTCTGTTCCCTCTCACAGCCTCCTTTAATCAGCACATGGGACAGCAGTATTTATTACACAGAGAGAAAGCTGTCTGGAGATGGTGTCCTTATGGGTCTGTGGCACATTTGAGTAATTGGGGATATTTTCTTTGCATGTAGGCTAGAGACATTCATCTTGCCACTTTCTCAAAATGTTTGCCTTAGACCAAGCACTGTATGCACACAGTAGGCTTACACCAAATGACTTGGATTATGGCCAGCTGCAAACTTCTAACAATGTTCAACCCTTCTGTGGGGAGAAAACAGGAGTTTGAAACCTGCCCAATGTGGATACGTTTGTATATTAATATGAGGGGTTTTCTTTATTCTTTAGAAAATCAGCAAACGGCTTCATCTCTCCAAGGTCAAACACAGCAAGTTCAATGAATCTGGACAGCTGGTCGTCTTTCATTTCACCTCGGTGATTTGGTGCTTCTACGTGGTGGTGACGGTGAGCCATTCTCAGGACTGCTGCAGCGGGAGAGCTCAAACCAAGGGGCAGTTCCGGCTCTGGGATTGATTGCTAATCAAATGATTGCGAAGGACCCCTTGCTCTTTTTCTGTTTCTGTTAAGGGGAACAAGTTTCTTAGAACCTTCTTAGCTTCTTAGAACTGAAACTATGTTTGCATCCTCATGGTATTGTGGAGAGATGCCATTTTATAGCTGGAGAGAGTCATCTTGGCCAACAGTCACCACTTGTTATAATCATTATGCAATACTGCAGTAATGATACCATGTATCTACATAATACTGTATTGTTTTACAAGGCTCTTCTACAAACACTGTCCCATAAGATACATTTGATGTTCATTCTGATACCCATGTTACAAATTTTGCAGTATGCCTGTGGTTCTGTGGTTTTGAAACAGCAAAGGATAGTTTGGACTTGGAGGTAGAGTTCCAAGCCCAGCTTACTCTCTGTTTTACTACCTTGGCCTTCTATAAACAAGGCCAGCCTCACTCTGTCAGCTCATCAAATCCTGTGAGAGTCAATGCCGTTTCAACAAATGCCTGCAGGATCAGACAATTTTCTCCTCCTTTCTACGTAAACAGTCTCTTATTTCAAGCAACCTTTGATACAGCAAAATTCCCCTCATAGAAAGGAATGTGGATGGTCCTTTGGAGTTTCCTGTAACAAGACCTTGCCTGTCCTGCTAGGAAGTGTTGAGTTAGTACCCACCACCACCTGGAGCTCTACCTTCCTGTAACCTGGCCCCCTGAGAAATCCATGCCTGGGTCTTGGAAAATTCAGCAACCCCGCGACCTCTTTAAGATTTCCTTCCCGGCCTTCCACAGATCCCTCACTTTCTTCCTCTTCTTTCAGTGACAGTGACGGGCCCTCCCATCACGAGGAACTCTGTCTCCAGAGCTGAATGTTGAATTCCTATTCTCAAAGCCAGAGTCAACATGTCCTTTTGTACATTGTTTTTATTCCTATTATCATTTCATCATAGAACAGCTTTCCTAAGCAGAACACTAGGAATTTTAAATGAGGGGCCCAAGACTTCTGTCCTCTCAAGCAAGGCTACTCTGTCACAGTCCCGGGGCAGATGGACACTGGGTGAACAGTGCATCCCTGCTGTTGTGCCGTGCACACAAGTCCCTAGACTTCCAGGTTTCAGACCACACCCAGTCCCTTGATGTTCAGTTCATGCCCACCCCCTGGAGGCCTGAGCTGCTTTGAAGCAGAACAGCCTCAAGATACCAAAGACGCTTAACCGCCGTTCAGGAGAAGGGTTGCCTCATCTCTGAATCACTTTTACCCTTTCAACTTCACCCCCAAACATTCCACCCCAGCTGTGACACGTGGCGACCAGATTTGGAGGCTAGAGCCAAGTTGCTTAACACGCTTCCAGGGTGTGAAATGCTCAGCAGCTCTGCCTTTGCCTCTCTCAGTTCTTCAAGGATTTGAACATGATGCTAATTAGTTTGAGAGCACATAGACTTCTCTTGGGGAGGCACATAACAGTCTTTTATTCTGGGGAGAGCCAGTTCCCCACTCAACATATTCAATAGGCACAGAGACCAGGGGACCACGGAAAGCTCCAGTGACCCCCCCCGCCCCCCCGCAACTCTTCCTAACAACATTTGACTCCTTGCCCTCCTCCATTGGAACCGTGCTTCCTGGAAGGAAAGTGATTGAAGAAGAAGAGAGGTAGTTCTGTAAAAGGCATAAAAACAGCTTGTTTTTTTTTTTTTAAAATAATATTTTTCTGTTATGATGCAAATTTTTTCATGACTCTTTTCTCTCTCACTCTCCACAGTCATTTCATCGGCAGGTCCTGCCAGCTCTGCCTCCCAGACACATTGAGACTGTCTGCCACTTTCTGCCTGCACCACCAACCCTAGTCTAGTGACCCTTGACCGGGGAGATTTGGGCCTGTAGGGGCTATTTGGCAATATGCTACTGGTATCTAGTGGGTGGAGGCCAGGGATGCTACGATACAGCGTTTAATGCACAGGACAGCCTCCACAACAAAGAACGATCTGGTCATAGTGCCAAGACTGAGAAACCTTGATCTGTGTAGTCCAAGCCACCATCATCTCTTGCAGACACTGAATGTCTTTTTTCTAGAAGGAGACTGTTTCCACTCTTGTACCCTCCCACCCCAATCCATTTTCTGCTCAGCCAGATGGATCTTTTAAAACAGAAATAAAACCATACATCCCCGTGCTTAAAAGCCCCATCACACTTGCAGTGAAATCGTTTTTTCCTCCCCACTCATGTGATCTGGGCCCTGCTGATCTTGCTGGTCTCATCTCACTGGCCACAACCCCACTTTTGTCCTGGCTGTTCTGCATCCTGGGCTTTGCACTGGTGGTTTCTCTGCTCAAGGGCTCCATCCCCTGCCATCCCATGGCCAACTACTTCTTGCCATCCAAGTCTTTGCCTAAATACCATCTCCTCAGAGAACCCCCTACCAATTTGCATTTTCTGTGCTGTGCCTGTTGCTGGTGCTTTTCTTGACTGTGTATTCTCCGTTGCTCCCACTAGA
Organism: Hylobates moloch; assembly: GCF_009828535.3. Lineage (NCBI taxonomy): Eukaryota > Metazoa > Chordata > Mammalia > Primates > Hylobatidae > Hylobates > Hylobates moloch. The sequence continues at coordinate 50,164,784 of NW_026652295.1, read as the reverse complement.
TTCTGAGCTGCCTGCTAGCAGGCACCGTGCTCACTGCTGTATCCCTGGTACGGTGCCTGGCACATACTAAGGGCCCACTAAATGTTGGCTACGAGAATGAGTGAATAAACTGCAAACGCATCTTCTCTCTCCAGCCTTCAACATTTTTTAAGTAATTGGTTGTTTTAATAAATATCATAAATGATCACTTTTTAAAAAAGTGAACAATATAGAGAAGTTCAAAACAGCAAATTCCTCCCACCAGAAATACCAGTATTATTTTGGTGTTTGATTGAAACATTTCTGTCTGCATATATAGAGGCAGAGCAGTGGGAGTGTGGCTGGACCACCAATAATTTTATAGGAATGTCAACCTCCAACTTTTAATCTACCTTTGATCGACTACTCATTGTTGAGGGAAAAAGAAAAAAACACTCCGCTGGAGAAAGCAGGATGGGTGGGCGTTTGGTCTTCCCCGTCTGCCTTCCTTGCTATATTTGACTTCATGTTTTAGAACCTAAAACCCACCGTAGATTTTAGAGCCAAGTAGAGGGAATGTCCTTAATGCTGGTGCTTCTACCAGGACTGGTTTCTACTAACAGACTAGCTGCTTTAGGGCAGATTTTTAGTGTATGGTTGTTCTGATGGTCAAATAATATAAGGAATGTCTGAATTTATGTAGCACTTGCCTGTGCTATATGTGAATTATGCTGTTCTTCGTGGTTGTGTTTGTTCACATACCAAAAGCAAGGCTGCCGGGAAAACAGGAGGGATCTCTCCACCTTGTTGAGGCCTTGCTTAGCTCATGGGTGGATTTGTAGAATCAAGAGAGAACAAAGGATTTCAAAAGCTTCTCCAAACCATCCACTGGGGCCTGTCAGTGGATGGGATTTGGGGTGGGTTTCAGGTGCTTGCTGGGTCACACTCAGCCCCCTGTGGGCTCAGGTGCTTTGCGTGCCTGAGCTCAGAGGTGCCCCAGCCTCAGTCCTCCCTCAGACAGCTGCCTGGACAGAGGTCTGGAAAAGGCTGTTCTCAGAGCAGTGAGTCATTTTTCCTCTGGCTCCCCCTGCTCTCCTCCCTCCACCCCTTTCCTCCTCCAGTCCCAGTGGACTGGACATTCACAAGCAGGCAACATTTTTCTGGGGAGTTTCTTTGCTTGTTGGCTTCAAAGTTCTGACCTCTTTGTCTCTAAGTAAGAGGCCAAGCCAAGGAGCGTTACTGTTTAAAATCACGAGATTTTCTGGGCTTTACATTGCTCTCAGTGCTGCTTTTCTTGGCGAGTCTTGTTTTGGCAAAACTTTCTCTCCCACCTCAGTTTCAGAAGTACCATTTTTCCTGCTAAGTACATTCCTGCTTCCTCTAGGAAGAGACATTCTCACCTCTCTGATGTCCCTGGAATGAGGTAGCCAGGGGCAGGAGAGCTGATGAAGGTAGGCATATGTGCGACAGAGGGGGCGGGTGGAGGTGACAGAAGCAGTGTATTGGAATGAGCTCACAACTGTCACCACTGCCACACACGCCACCACCCGAAAGCCTCATCCACTTTTATTCCTCAATCGGCTCATGACCCAGGGAGGACAGAGGAGGGCAGTGGTAGTGAGAAGAGTTTAGAAATGAGGCCATGTAAGTTTGAAGTGAGATCATTTCCTTCTAATCCAGGTGACTGTGACTACAGTGGTATACATGTATCCGATTGGACTTATCAGTCAGGTTATTGTGCTCATGGAGGCCCAAGTTTGTGGGATTAGGGCTGTGGACTATACCCGAAAGGCATGCTGATAGGTCACAGGGCGTTTAGTGACTCAGAGGTGGGTGGATCGGCCCTCACTTGGAAATACAACTAAAGATCCTAATAGACAATAACCTAGAATGCTTCTTACTAAACCCTGTTGGCCTCATTCTGAGCACTGTAAAACCTCTGCCTTTAATCCCAGTGTGAACATTTGAGGTTCTCAGCCTTCTCATCAAAGCCACCAGCTCAGCTGATTTTCTGATTTACTGAAGCAACCTAGCCTGAAGTTATTGGACCAGAAGGTTTGTGGCCCAACTCGGATTTCAGCTGTGCTACTGAAAAACTATCTTGGCTGGGCGCGATGGTGCACGCCTGTAATCACAGCACTTTGGGAGGTCGAGGCAAGTGAGGTCAGGAGTTTGAGACCAGCCCGGTCAACATAGTGAAACCCCCGTCTCTGCCAAAAATACAAAAAATAGCCAGGCATGGTGGTGCGTGCTTGTAATCCCAGCTACTCGGGAGGGCTGAGACAGGAGAATCACTTGAACCTGCAAGGCGGAGGTTGCAGTGAGCTGAGATCGTGCCATTGCACTCCAGCCTGGGCAACAAGAACAAAACTCCGTATCAAAAAAAAACAAAACAAAACAAAACCGTCTTATTTCAGGAGATCCTTCCTATCTGTTTTTTCATTTTCCCATTTCTAAAATGAAGTCATCCTAATCTAATCTGCTCTGCCTTCTCTGAGTGACAAGTAAGAGCCCTTTCTTCAGAAGAGAGAAATTGCCCAAAGCATTCCTCATTCATTCATTCAACCAACTGGTGTTTATTGCACTCCTGTAGTGTCAGCTGACTCTTGCTTGTGGTAGATTATTTCTTCCCGTGCTTTGTAATCTTGGATTATAAATTCATCTTTAGCAAGGTTTTATCTGTGGGAATCCTGAGCATCCTTGGATGAGGGTATGTCCCTAGGGTATCACTGGCCCACCACACTATTAATTCTAATTTCTTACCTTGGCGGCTTTTGGATCACACAAGTAGTATATTTCACCTCCAAACTCAGAGTGAACCTGAGGTTGCAGATTTTTAGAATAAATGATTTTGTTTTCACCTTGAGTATGGGCTGAGCAGACATCTTCATTTCCCTGTGTTGGTCAGCAAACACTTTCTAGTCTTTTCCTTTCTCTGAGATTGTGGCCTTTCAGAGGTCCTGGTCTTATACAAGGGTCTTGGGTTCCACCTCCCAAGGCACCATCTTCTGTTCTCACATGGGCACAAAAACCCTGGCCCATGAGTAGTGCCTTCTGGGCTGCTACAGTGTCACTTTACTGCTCTGCCTTTTAGCCTCCCTCTCTCTTTGGGTCCCAGGGGGTTTCCCTTTCTTACTGTGAGCTCAGCTCTTTGCATTTAAAAGAATATTCATTAGATTTCACCCAGCATTTCTAGATGTTTTGTGATGGAAGGATTTTCATGTTCCCACCCCCACCCCATATAAGATGCTGGGCTAGATGTTAGAATTCTAAAGACAGGCAAGAAAAGGCCCTAGTGTGAAGGGACTTGCAAGAGTAATGGAAACAACTGACAGTAATGACACAGTGTGGTAGGTGTCAGAGTCCAGCTGCATGGTGAGGCCTATGGGGTCCTGCCATGTTTTTTATTCAGCAGGATGTGAAAAGCCAAAGGCTTTTCATTTTTCCAGCGAGTGGTGATTCTAGAGTTCATTTGCTTATTCATTATAGAGGCATTTCCTGAGCGCCTGCATGCCAGGCACAGGACTAGACACTGGCACATAAACTGTCCCATTCATTTCCAACAATAACTCTGTGAGGGTGGGTATTTTTATTTTGTTTTGCAGATGAGCCAGCTGTGGCTTAGGGAGACTAATTAGCTTGCTCAGAGGAGCAAGACTAATAATTCGCTTGTCAGACTCATCTTCAGATGTGGGTCTTTGGACCTCAGAGCGTGGCCCTTCCTACTCCAGCATGACTCTTCCACAGTAAAGAAACCAGCCAAGCGCCAGGGGTCCCACACAGAGAAGTTCTCTGTTTTCACATTTCCTGTTCCTTCCTGTTTCTGTCAGGTGGGGGCTGGATGCATCCCTGACCCCTGGACCGGTCCCAGGGCCCCAGCAGGTCTCATGTCCACGTCTCTAAATGGTCTCTCTTCTCGCCCACTGCAGGAAGGATACTTAACAAACCCAAGAAGCCTCTGGGAAGACTACCCGCATGTGCACCTCCCGTGAGTATTCTGTTGACTCAGCCCCAGGGAGGAGCGACCGGGCCCACTGCCTTCCTTTCCCAGTGGAGTGTGGCCAGAACACCACAGGCCCAGCTGGCCTGACGAGCAGATCATGCCCTGAGCCTATTGTGGATGGTAGACTTGTCTGGAAGCCACTTCTTCTCAGCATGCTTGACCAGAGAATCCCCAGATGAAATGCCATCTGTGCTGGCTCCCATCACGGAGGTGCCTCAACTGCATGAGACAGATACAGAAGCAGAACATCTCCCTCCATAATGCCCTCTGGGTTTCTACCTTCTTGGCGACCCCCTGACATCCGTAGAGTGTCTTTCCTTCTGGCCTGCCATGGCTGGTGGTCTGTCAGAGCCAGCGTCCTCTGCCTCATATAGTGCTGCCAAGAGGGCGGTTTACCCCGAGGGCAATACCCGGGGCCATCTCCCTCAGGAGGCCACCCTTTGCCTTTCCCGAGATCTTTGTTTTTTGTCTTTTTTTCTGAGATGGAGTTTTGCTCTTGTTGCCCAGGCTGGAGTGCAATGGCGCGATCTCAGCTCACTGCAACCTCCGCCTCCCGGGTTTAAGCCATTCTCCTGCCTCAGCCTCCCAAGTAGCTTGGATTACAGGCATGTGCCACCACGCCCAACTAATTTTTGTATGTTTAGTAGAGACGGGATCTCACCATGTTGGCCAGGCTGGTCTCAAACTCCTGACTTCAGGTGATCCACCTGCCTCAGCCTCCCAAAGTGCTGGGGTTACAGGTGTGAGCCACCGCGCCTGGCTGCCTGTCCCGAGACCTTTAAGAGCAACAATAGCAAAGGATGTAGGGCTGAGTTAGAACCTTCCCTTGCTACTTAGAGCCCTTTGTTGTGTCAGTGTATCTGTTGGTCCCTATCTCTATCAACAGTGCTCTGTAATCAGCTCCCTCCTCAAGGCTGAAGGATTCTTCCTCCTCTGCACTATTTTAATCATGTTTGTTTCTTTCTGTGGACTTTCCGTGTCCTTTAAGTGGTCTTGTATGTGGAACAAGGCACAGGCCAACGGAGAAGCCAGGGTCCCAGGCTCAGGGTGCAGCGGTCACTGGCCTAACTCCCTTGCTCCTGGACCAGCTCCTCACAGGCAGAGTCTCGGCCCATGCTTTTCCCTCCCGCGCTTGGCCAGCGCCTGCAGGGACACTTTTCTCTATCCTGCCCGTGTGACTTGCCCCCTTGTCTCCAGCTTCCAGGTGAAGTTTTTCTACCTATGCCAGCTGGCCTACTGGCTGCACGCACTTCCTGAGCTATACTTCCAGAAGGTACGGAAGGTGAGTGCTCACTTCTCCCCCTTCTTGGAGGCCATTCATTGACCACTCCCCTCCTGCTATTCCCAGGGGTACCTCCCTTCCTTTCCTCCAGAAGCATGGGGTGTTGGGTGGTGATAGGAATATGTTGGGGGTTGAGCAACATGCTGAGTCATCTCTTGAAGTGCCAGGTAGTTGACCACCAGTGTCAGTCTCTTGCCTGCCTCTTCCACCAGACCTGTGGCTTTGGAGGAAACCTAACTCTCATCTTATAGATGTCAAAGGAGAGGTCTTTGCCATTTCCATAGTCTTTTTTTATTTTTACTTTTTATAGTTTCCTTCCGAATTATTTCCAAGAGCCCTCTTCTCCAGTCCCTGTCTCTTCTTTCTCAATCCAAACCTCGTCCTCTGACACTAGACTCAAGGCTGCTGGAATTTGGGAACGGACCTGAATGCCCTTGAATTTCAGCAGCCTGGTGCAGTGACTATGGGACTTGTGGGACATGGGACTGTGTGTTAAAGCAGCCCAGAGGAGCCTGGCCCTCTCTCATCCCCCTGCATTTTTCCCCCTTCCCTGAATCTTCAGTTAGGGAATTAGCAAATTTACCATCTGCTTCTCTTGTTTCCAGGAGGAAATTCCCCGCCAGCTCCAGTATATTTGCCTGTACCTGGTGCATATTGCTGGAGCATACCTCTTAAAGTGAGTGAGACCATGGAGCCAGCCAGATTTCCTTGCCCTTTTATGTCCATGCATCTGTCCACACAATCATGTAATTATCAGGCATTTGTTGACATCCTCTGTGTGCCTAGCACCACGCTAAGACTTGGCAATACAAAGATGGTAATGGAAGATTATTTATCTTCAGTGGTTCATTCTTAGTCTGAAGAGACAGCTATAGACATAAGTAAGGATAGTTGAGAGTGATGAACACCATTACACGGTATGTATCATCTGCTCTGCAACGCAGAAGAAGACCTTCAACAGAGAGAACCAGGAAGACTTCCAATGGATGCTGGCCTTTGAACCATGGCTTTGCGGCTTGAAGGCCTCCCAAAGCTGGGCTCTTACCTCACAGTGTCCAATGCAAACTGCTAGGGCTTGTAGCCCTGGAATTCCCTTCCCTTTGGTTTATAATGACATGGAGAGTAGGTCTCTCTTGGTTGTTCTAGAAGCAGAAAGAATTGCTATCATATTAGTTCTCGAAGAGCCTCTTTTATGAAAAGAATTCTTTTGATGTTAATAAGCTGTGTCATTGATAATTTGGGCTTTTGCTGAGTGTTATCCATGCAGTAAAAGAGAGCACCCCACACTTTCTCTAGACTGGCACTTACAGAGCTCACTGTGTGTAACTTTCTGCCGAGGTGCCTGGAAATCCCGAGGTGCGTTGGACTAGGTCCTTGCGGCAGGCATCCTGTGCGGATGACTGACTTGGATTAGTAAGACTGAGGCAGGGAGGGAGCTCTCAAACTGTCTCCTGTCTCTGGTGGCCTGAAGCAGCATCAATTCCTGGATGGGTCTTTGAGGGCCGAAGGCTGTGGGGTGATGCCCGCTCTGCCCTTGTGTTGGATGGTCACGTGTCACATGCATAACGGGTCTAAGAAGCCAGTCTGCACTGTCACCGTAGCAGTGGCGAGGACTGGGGAAGAATGTATGAGCAAGACCACACAGAAGGAGCACTTGCTGCTTCTGCGTGTTACCTCGGAGCTGTGAAGACTTAGATAATGGAAAGTCAGACAACAGGAACATGTCATATTCCTACACTCAGAGCTCAGCAAATGTGTTCTGAGTACCTTTTATGTACTTGGTTCCAGCCTGGGTGATGAGTGCAAGGTGCTAAGTACTGTGAAGGGCCTATGCCAGGTTTGCTGTGGGAGCAGGCGAGGGCATCCGACCGAGACAGGACAGCTGAACGGCCAGCGGGTCGGTATTAGGAAAAATGTCTTAAAGGTGCGAGAGCTAAACTGAATCCTAAAGGATGGAGCAGAGCCAGCCAGGGAAAGTGGGAGTGGAAAGCAGAGCCCAGCCAGGCACCGGGGCAGCCTGAGCCAAGATGCAATGGCTTCTGCTCCACGCAGCATCGTGGAGGGAATGTAAGTCTAGTCTTCCCACCCCCAGCCTGAGCCGCCTGGGCCTGATCTTGCTGCTGCTGCAGTACTCAACTGAGTTCCTCTTCCACACGGCTCGACTCTTCTACTTTGCAGATGAAAACAATGAGAAACTGTAAGTGGGGCTGCTGCAGGCTGGCCTGCTTAGAGGCCTGGGCAGGGGTTCCCCTGAGGCCCGGATGGTTGGAGGGTCCCTCCTTGGGTGCCCACTGCCCGCTTACCTGCACGTGGTGCCCTCACGTTATTTTTTTCTGGAACATCTGATTTTAGATATCTCGCCCCTCAAGCACTTTCCCCAGCCACCCTTGAAGCCTCTTCCCATTCGGGGTCTCTTCTGGAGAAGTGGGTGAAGATTCCTTCAAGGGCGCTAAAGACTGACATCCCTCTTCTGCCTCTGTGAGCAGGTTCAGTGCCTGGGCTGCTGTTTTTGGGGTCACCCGCCTCTTCATCCTCACCCTTGCGGTGCTGGCCATTGGCTTTGGACTGGCTCGCATGGAAAACCAGGCATTTGATCCCGAGAAAGGGAACTTCAACACTTTGTTTTGCAGGTGAGTCGAGCAGACGTCCAAGGTGATAAGCCAGGGCTTCCTGAGTACCACAAGGAGCCTCCTGAACTTGGCACAGCCCCTGCAGAAGGTCTGGAGGCAGCAGACCCTTTAGTCTCCCACATGTTGTTATTTTTTGGAAATCTCTGGATATCAGGCCTGAGGGGAGAAGAGATAGCAGCCTCTGGTTCCATCCAAACCATCTTCACCCCCTGGTCCTGGTTTGCTCAGACTGTAGTCCAAATAGGAATCCCTTACATTTGTCTGGCACTTTGTGGCGCACAGAGGCGTCACACCCAGTCTCTCAGTTGATACCATTCTCCTCTTCTTCTTGCGTGTGGGTGCTTTAAAACCGTGTGCTCAATGGCTTGGCCAGTGGCCTCCTGTACTAGCGAGAAAGGCAGTGAGGAAGCCACTATTTCCCGGAGCCCCTAGGCCCAGGAGAGTGATTTGTCCAGTTGCTCCACTTTTAAGTGACATGTTTAAATGAGAAGCCACTCTTCCAGAAATTCAATTCATTTGAATTCTACCAATATTTGTGGAGCTTACATTAGTCTTGTTCTGTGCAATGGGCGCAAAAGAGACACAGCCATGGACCCCCTCCCTCGTCATGGGAGTAACGTGATTGTAGAGCTGGCCGTACGTCTGTCGCCACTTCCTTCCCGTCTCCGTGGCACATGTGATGTGTGCTGGAGCACAGACTGACTGAAGCACACATTCTTCCTGGTGATAGTGGTGGTATGGAAGAGGGCCAGTGGTGAAGGTGGAGGTGATGAGCCATGGGAACTGCAGGGCCCCTGGCCCTTGTTCTCCCCTGCACAACCCAGCCCCAAGGCTGTGAGCCCAAGCCCCAGCCTAAGCCCACCCCCTGCCCCTCTGCAGGCTCTGCGTGCTGCTGCTGGTGTGTGCCGCCCAGGCCTGGCTCATGTGGCGCTTCATCCACTCCCAGCTGCGGCACTGGCGGGAATACTGGAATGAGCAGAGTGCAAAGCGGAGAGTCCCAGCTACACCCAGACTACCAGCCAGGCTCATCAAGAGGGAATCTGGTGAGTGCCAGGGCCCTTGGCAGAGAGTGGAGCCAGGGAAGTCTGTCTGGGATGGGTGGGAGGAGCCAAGGCACCCGGCTTCTTGGGCGCTTCCCAGACCAATCCTGCCAGCTTCTCCTTCCTGACTCCTACCTCAGGGCTGCGGCTTCTAGCTCCCTGATTGGCACGTGGCTGGGTGTTGGCCAGGGACAGGCTGTGGGTGGGGCTGGCCCTAACTAGGCTGGGAGCCCTAGCCATCACGGGGCAGGGAGTGGCTGGGTGGGGAACTCTGGCAGGAAGTGTGTCCTCAGGGTGGCTTCTGGACCCCAGCCAAGTGCTGCTGCTGCCGCCGCCGCCCATTCTCAGTGCCGGACGGTGGCGTCTGTCCTCACCTGCCCTTTTGCTCCACATCTTAGCCTGCCCCTGCCTCCCAGCTTGCTGGCTCCTCCTCTGTCTCCAAGAGTGACTCACAGTGACATAGTGCTAGGTGGGGGGTAGGGGTGGGACACTAATCTTTGGCCCCTGCACGCACTCCAGTCATCACCCACCTTCAGCAGGTCCTCAGGCCCTGCCAGCCCCGCACGTTCTGCCCAGCCTGGGGGCCTGTCTGCACCGGGCGCTGCTTTCTGACTCACCTGCTTTTCTCTAGGTGGCCACCTGCTTGGCAAAGGCTTATGTGTGTTTGAACCAGACACGCGTGCAGCTGGGTGTGTCGCAGAGTCAGACCTGGCTGGCGGGGGAGGTATGGGGCATAAGACTGCAGCCAGTACCTCTGAATTTGAGCAGGCGCACGGAAGTATTTTGAACAATAGAGCACAATTTTTCTGCCAGAGGAGTGTCAGGCATCCGTGAGAGGCCTTGTTCCTACAGCCTCTTGTCCCCCTCCCTTCTGTGGCCACTGCTCCTGGGAGTTCTCGCTGAACTGGAAATGGGCTGATGGCTTGCAGGGGCCTGAGAGGAACTGAGGACAGTGAGACAGTGACAGCATCTAAGTGATTTCGGCGAGTATCTAGTCCCAGCCTCAGGCTTGGGCAGGCTGGCCTCTGTTGTTGCTGAGTTACCGTGTGTCATCCCAGGCCCCTCCTGCTAAATTGCAGTCAGAGACCAAGCCTCTCAAACAGAGCCACTAGTCCAGGGCCCTGGGGAAGACAGGACCCTCCTGGGAGCCGTCTGCTGGCTTGGGTTTGCTGTGCAAGGCTGCAGCCCGGCGCCCCTTTGGTGCATCCACGTATAGCAGCTGGGCTGCCCGGGCCCCTTCCTTGGCCTGGCTCCACCCTCCCCTCTTCTGCCTTAGCTTCAGCAGAAACACCATGTATGCTTGTCTCTCTCCACTTCCCAGGTTACCATGAAAATGGAGTGGTGAAGGCAGAGAACGGAACCTCCCCACGGACTAAGAAACTCAAGTCTCCCTAAGGCCAAAGTGCTAAGAACAGGAATCCTCTTGGTGGGGGCCCAGCAGGGGGCGAGGAGCCCAGGCCCCCTCCCTGCCTCCTCCTTCCTGCCTGTGATGCTCCGTCTCAAACAGCCGAAACCTGTCTTTCAATGGGGGAGAGGGGGCGTTTCGCTTTTCTTCTTCTTGGCTTTTATTCTTCCACAAACCATTCTCAATAAAGCCAAAAATCTTTCTCTTTCTCTCCCTCAGGCCACCTCCTGTCCTCACTCCTGTCCTGTGCTGGCTTTTCCAGAATGCCAGGCGCCCATGGCTGGCACCTTTTTGCTTGCTCTGTCTCTTGCCTCATGGCTGCTGCTTTTCCTTTTTACTTCCTAATTTCACCTTATCTTGCAATTTTTCTGTCTGATTTTTACCACGGGAGGGGAGCTAAGATTGCAGTCCTGTCCTTCGGTCCCCCAGGGCCTGCTGGTCAGAAGCCTGGGGCTGGTAGCAGGCCCTTGGTGGTCCTCATGTGGATGGGCAAGAAGAGAGAGCGACCCTCTCAGATCATAATCTCCTTGGTGCCGATTAACTGACGAGATATATGATTCCAGTTCTGCATGTACCATCTTGAGGCACAGCAGCCACTGCTCGTTGTAAATGCCAAGGCATTTGGCTTTGGGACGTGACAATCAATCCAGAAGGATGGTGTGAACTCGGTTGGGTCCCGTGACTCGAGCTCCTACCAGTGGCTGGCCGCGGATTGGAAGCCAGCCTATTGTCGCCCTGTGGGGGAGACACGTCTTCCCACTGCTTAGAGCAAGAGCAGAGCAAACTGCGCAGCAGGTGCCTCCAGAAAGGTAATGGTGGCAGAACCCACAGTGGAGTCGACCTAGGCCTTTCTCCAGCAGTCCCAGTCGCCATTGCTTTTTCAGCCATTCACAAGCATTCAAAACCAAACCAAACAGCAGTTCATAAACCTGCCTGAGATAGGCTGGTCCTCACCTCCAGAGCCAGCCAGCCCTGTCAGGGGCCAAACTTACTACCTTGACTTCATCTCTAGCTGCAGAAACACTAAGCCTCAAGGGCTTCAGCCCCATGCCGGTCCCTTGGTGTCCAGGGAGGGTCACTGGGACCACTGTTCATCTGGCTGCCCTCGTTGAGTGTTCTTTGGAATTGTCGTTTTTTGAGCACAACTACAGCATTTTAGACTGCATGAAACCATGACTGACTGAGAGTCACTCTCTGGGTAGATGATAGGCGCCTTTCTGGCCCCTTCCCTCACAGATTCTTTCCCCTCCCCTCCACCTGAAGACAAGGCCTCCAAGTCCTTATGGTGCCTTGTGAGGACTTTTAGAAGGGGCGTTCAGCTTTAAAAAGGTCCTAATTATGGCCGGACACAGTAGCTTACGCCTGTTATCCCAGCACTTTGGGAGGCCGAGGTGGGCAGATCACCTGAGGTTGGGAGTTCAAGACCAGCCTGGCCAACATGGTGAAACCCCATCTCTGCTAAAAATACAAAAAATTAGGCGTAGTGGCAGGCACCTGTAATCCCAGCTACTCGGGGGGCTGAGGCAGGAGAATCGCTTGAACCTAGAAGGTGGAGGTTGCAGTGAGCAGAGATTGTACCATGGCACTCCAGCCTGGGCAACAAGAGCGAAATTCTGTCTAAAAAATACAAAAAAAAGTCCTAATTAAGAACCTCCGAACTCTGTTTTGAGGCAAAGGGGAGTAGTTCTTGGTAGGTGCAGGAATAGTAGTGTCATTTGGAGTACTGGTCATCTTTCTGACATCACAGTAGAAACCAAAACTTGGATTTAGATTCAAAAAGGGGGAAATGGGTCTTTTCATCAAGGCAACTCTCCTTCTCCAAGTCACTTACATCATAGATAAATTTTAGCTTCCCAGTAACTGAGGGATTTGTTTCCTAACGCCATTGGAGGCCTTCATCCCTCTGTACGATAAGGTTGCAGAAATGGGAAGAGCTACCCGTGGTTGCTTTTGACTACCCTTAGGAAGTGAGACAGTGTTTTTGAAAATATATATTTCTCCCATTTCTCCCTCTCCTTCCCTGACACTTCTCTGGGCTGCACAGCAGAAACGTTGATAAAAAGGCAGTTTGGTTTCAACACAGCAGACCTGATACGGGATCCCTCAGCCACTTCAGTCAAACAGCCCTGAAAGAGCCTGTAATTGAGTTCAGGCCCCCCACCTTGCCTAATAACTGCAAATGGTGTGTTCAGCCAGCAGCCTCCTAAGCCCACCTTCCTCCCTCATTATAGAACACCCATCCTGGGTGCTCTCCAGGGTGTGTCATTGGCAGGGCTTCACATGCAGGAGGCCTCTCAGGTGACCCCAGGTTAAACTGTTGAGTTGTGGCTTCAACAGATATGTATGGCATGCTGGGATGTGCCAGGTGCCTGCATTGTGCCAGATGCTGGAGAGGTAGTGGTGAGCAGAGCAGCTGAAATCTTGCCATCAAGCAACCCTCATTCTCATGCCTGTAGGTTTTCATTGGTCTGTCCCAGGACACTTGGGTGCCAGAGACGCCACAACTTGATGTCCCTGTCTCTTGCAAGCTCCCTGTGCTGCCAGTACATCATGCCTTGGATATGGTCCCACCAGCCCAGTGGCTGGGGTCAACTTAGGCTCTGCTTCCCAGTGGACAGGGGTGTGCTAAGCGTTTATTTTATGAAAACCAAACAAACAAACAAAAAAAACCATGAGTGGGGCTGGCATCTTGCCAGCCTGGGCTTCGGGGATGTTTGGGGTGGGGGTGGTTAGAGGGTAGCTGTAGGGTACTTTGTCACCCCCTTCCCTCCGCCACCCTCCCTGGCACGTTTATTTCACAGCAGAGCCAAGTCTTTGGCAGGTTGACACAGACTGTTGCCAGAGCTGAAATAATTCCACTTCATCCTATGAGTGTGTTGGGCTAGCTTGTTCTAATTTTGGCCACTTTGGCTGTTTTCTTCAGTTTTATGCATTCTCTCCTGCCCCAAAGTGCCAAGCCATTTGTGAAGGCTCTGCCAGACACCTCCAAGCTTGAGAGCTCAGCACCATCCACCAAGAGCAGGAGAAAAGACATAACCTACCTCAGCAACTGTGGTCTCTTGACAGCCCTGGCTAACTAACATTTGTGGGGAAGCCAACAGACACAGTAGGAGGAGAGGGAGGTGGCGCCGATGGACCAAGGATCCGTGCTACCTGCTCCCCTCCTTGGAGGTGCAGTGATGATGGGAGTTATTTTTACCATCCGGGTGCTGATAGCTGCACTATTAATAAATTGCATGTGCTCCTTTTGAAGGTAGGGGATGGTTCTGGGCGAGAGGGGAGCAGGCTGAGCCACGGGGGGAGCTGCTGTCCTCCCTTTCGAGTCAGTTCTAATCTTATGTGTGTCTGGGCCACCAGACCAAAATGGTTGCTGAGAAACTTGTCTGTTCATGTCCCAAGGCATAACTTCCCAACATTTAAGAAACCCCAATAGACACCTCTGCCCTGGCCACGTTCACAGATCCTTCTCTTGACCGGAAACCCTGGGACCCTAAGAACCCCTGAAGCTTGGGCTGGGTGTGTGCTTCTGGGGTCTCTTTTGGGACCTCCTTTGTCAGTACCCCTTCTTTTTTCTAAGCAGCTAATACGAGGTTGGGTGAAAGAGTGCATCTCATCCCAGGATTCCACAACAAAATTCTTATCTTCCATGGATGCTTTAATTGGAAGTGGGTTGCCGACCCCCTTGTGCCTAGAAAAGGCCTTGGCTTGGGTTTCCTTTGTATGCTTCAGCCTTCCTGGTTGGTTTTTCCTAGTCCTGGTGTGAGAGGTAGGGAAGTCGGCATGTAACTAATTCTTCCGCCTAAGGGCCTATGGCACAAGTGCACAAACTTCAATTCTTGACGTTCTAAGCCCTCTCCTCTAACAGAGGGAGTGCTGAAAGCTTTTGAGTCAAGACAGTGGAGTGCTCTTCCTCCCTCGCTCTGCCTTCCGAGCTTATGGTTCCTTTTCTCAGGAGAGGACTTTAGGGATGATTGGAGGATTAGGTCATTGTCAGATGACTGGAAAACCTAAATAGGATCCCTCTCCCGCCCAAGGTTGTCCCAGTGAGGAAGACTACCAACTTCTCTCTCTACCCCACTACTCGCATGAGTGTTAGCTCCACCTTGCAAAGGCTGAAGACCAGTTCTCCCCAGTGAAAGCTGCCTCATTCTTTTATGGAGTTCCCTGAACTGGCAGAGCTATAAAGACGAGCATTGGGATTTGCAGTCTCCATGTAGCCTTTTGTGCTTGGCAACCCCTGTAGACTTTTTGTCCCAAGCAGATTGCGCGCGTGCGCGTGTGTGTGTGAGAATAAGTGCCTTACTTTGCTGTGTGGTTTTCACTTGTACTCCGTGGCCAGCCCCCAGCTACCAGGGCTCGACGGCAGCCAAGGACACCATACCTCAGTACAGTTACCTATAAAAGGGACACGGATTGTGACAGTTTCGCCCCATTTGTTTCTAACCCCGCTGCCCAGCATTAGAGTCTGTGGTGTGTGTTCTGTTTTGTTTTTGGTTTCTCCCTTGTGTCAGTTCTCTTCTGGCCCAGCTGGGTGGCTGTGGAAGTCTGTGAGGTGGCCCAACCACAAGCATACCTATTAAGGGAAGCCCAGAGCTTCCAGCCCCCACTTCGAAAACTCTCCTCTGGCCCCACATAGCAAGCTCTGCTTCTCCATTATTTTCCCCACCCCCAGATTTTTTTTTTTTTTTAAAGGCCCACTTGCCGTAACCTCTTTTGGTCTATTTTGCTTCCCATTCAGCCCAAAGTTTATATGATAAAGGTGTTTACTTTTACTTCCCAGTCTCCAGTTCAAGTGCTAACACGTACATGTCTGACTGTTGCAGAACTGTTCCAGCTCCTAATTCAGTGTTACCTTGTTTTAGTCGCAGCAACCCTCTCCCCTGCCCCTTGCCTGCCCACGTTTTTCTCACTCTTCCGGGTTGTGCAATAACTCTCCCAGCCAGTGGTCCTTTCCACAGCCTTTCTGTCCCTTAAAACACCTGCAACTGGGGGAGAAATGGGACCCATGGGAGGGGTAGTCATCATCCCTTAGACAAGAAATAGCCACTTTCCTTTTGTTGTTGTCATTCTCGTGATCCTGGGTGGGTTTCTGTGGCACTCTTTTAGAACATGTAGCATCATCTTAGAGGTCTATTTTAAAAAAATCTGTTGAAGAGGAAAAAACCATTCTCATGATGGGGCTTAAGTCATTGTCCAGGAATAAGATTGGTGTGGTGCCCATGACATCACCGTCACTCTGCCTAAAAGCATTCTAGAGCTTCTTCACGTGGAGAGGAAGGATATTTTGCCAAGCAACAGCCGCAGGTGGATAGCCCTGTTCACCTGATAGGCTCTGGCTGTGATAGTAAATATAATACCACCGTTTCCTTGGGTACAGATTTGAGTGTTCATGTGATGAGACTGTAAACCTCATTTTTTAGTTCCTCTGTTTAAAAAAACATCTGAAGGATGAACTAAGGCTGCTGGTGCCCTGAGCAACTGATAATGCAAATGTGGACAGATTGTTTTCTACTCTAACCTGTTCATATGGACCAAATTTCAACAAGGAACTCAAGGAAAATGTGTACCTGCCGTATTTATGCTTTCATGTAAAAGGGTTGGGGGGAGGGGTGTCTTTTTACTTTTGGTGAACTTTTTTTCAAAATCATTTTTCCACTGTTTCTGTCTGGTTTTAAAACAAATTACAGTTTTGTATGGGTTTTTTAAATGTACATTTTGGAACAAATGATCAAATATTTTCCGAAATAACAATAAAAGGCAGAAAATTATCAGAATTGTCTCATAATTTCCTTGACGTGCTTTTATACAGTGATGCTTTTAACATGGATGTTTACGTTTGCTTAAAGGAGTTTGCAATGAATTTTAGCCCTCATGTCTAATATTTTTCACTATATTAGTCATTTCTTATATTATCTTGATCCGTATTTGTCCATTGTGATATGAATTAGGGAATTAGAATTAAGGATGGAGAGTCAGTTATGTCAAGTGCTGGATAGCAATAAGCATCTTTTTATTTGAATCTTTAATAGTAAAGTGGAAAAGGGGTTTTCTTAACATGGGGTTTGTGGGTAGGAATCTCCAGAAACAAGCACATCATCCTTGATGCCTGCTATACTGTGACCTTATTTAGCTTGGAGGAAATGGGGTTTCGTTTGTGTAAAGGCCAACAAATATGTTGGTGCTGACTAGAAGACATCCAAGTGTTAGTAATAGTGGGGATTGCTGGTGTCACTTACATGGCTGCTGTTGCCTATAGCTGCTTGCTGTGTTTACCAGAACCATCTTTGGAGAGATTTCAAAAGATGAATGCAGTTACAAGTGGCAGTTAGTCAAGGACACCCATGGGGTGTGAGAAAGAGGAAATGTTTGCTTGAGGTGAAGGTGAGTGGTTCTGATGCACAGCAAGCTTCATTGTAGAGTTGGGTCCTGCTCTGCCGTGAGAAGCTAGGTGAACTCAAGCAGTTAACCCTTCTGAGTCTTTTTGCTCATCTGTGTCAAAAGGGTTTCATGTTTTGCGGGGAATGGTGGTGAGAGATTTAGAGATACTGAATGCTAAGTTCATGGTACATATAAAGCACTCAAATTGGCTTTTTAAAATGAACTTATGTGCCAGCAGGATATTCAGGAGTCACTTACCCAAGTGGATTCTCTGGAGACAACATTTAGAGAAGTCTTCTCTACCTATTCGTCCCAAATACTCTCAAAGCCTATAGATATGGATTTGATACACCTTAACTGGATGGTATTTTCAAGGCCCCCTGATGGTGCAGACAAGGTACAGGCCCAGGTTTCTGAGTAGTGGCTAACTCACAGCCCATCTTTACCCACAAGACAGATTTTTATTAGTCCCAAAGCCGTAAGCACTATAAGCAGTCTTAGTCAAATTCTTCAGTTAGACCTGATAGCTTCAGCTACCAGTGCTAATCTTAATTCTCATTCTATCTTTCTCTCTCTCTCTCTGTGTGTGTCTGTGTGTGTGTGTGTGTGTGTGTGTGTGTGTGTGTGTGTGTGTGTATTAGAATCTTTCAACTCCCTGGTGGCCAGTTTGAAGTGATCATTTCTGCTTCCTACAATATTGCTTGCTACAGGCTAACGCTCAGCTCTCTTCCATCACCTGAACCTAACACTCCAGATGCATGCCAGCTATAACTGTAGCATAAGGTGATTAGTGACGTCTAATGGCTGCACTGCCATTAAGGATTTTAGTAGAAAAAGTGATTTGCTCTGACATTTGTGGCTTCCATACTTGCTGCTTTGTATAAACAGGTGAGCAGCGAGTGTTTGGACACCATAGAAATGGCCTGCTGGCTTTGGTCTTTCATGAAATCGCTTTTATACCTCGTGTTGGTGCTGTCAGATCTCAGCTTCTCAATCTTAAGTAAACTTAAAAGGAGATGCAAGGCAAGAAGTGGACAGCAAACTTAAGGAGTGTATGTGGATAGTGCCAATTTTATTGAAGACAGTTCCCTCTGAGACTATAGGCCTAGCTACTCAGAAGGCTGAGGCAGGAGGATTGCATGAGCCCAGGAGTTTGAGGCTGCAGTGAGCTATGGTCACACCACTGCATTCCAGTCTGGCAACAGAGTAAGACCCTGCCTCTAAAAAACAAACACAAAAACAAAACAGAACAACCAAAAACAGGCTACAGGATGCTAAATGAGACTTTCCTAAATCTCCATTTTGGCTGAGACCCAAAGCTGGTGACAAAAATTGGCAAATATTTCCATATGTTGCAGATTTGCTGCCGATCCGTGAATGATTTGCTAAGGAGTAGCCCAAAGCTCCTCTATCACAGGAGGCAAGAGTGATGGAGAAAATATCAGAAAGTGCAAGCTTCTTGAAAGGGGCTGGAGTGCCTTGGGTCTGCAAGCTAAGCGAGGGGATACTTTAAAAGACTCAGGGTTTGACATATGTCTGTCCCCTGGAGTTTGGAGAGCACAAGATTTGGGGTACCTGGTTCTCCCCTGAAACAGTCTAAAGGGAAAGGAAAAGGAAAGGGATTGAGCTGCCTAATTACACAGCCAAGAGAGCCATCTGGGTGAGAACATGGCGAGAGTGCACACCCTGGAAGGTGTGTCAGCCTGAAAGGGCCTCCCGGGAAGATCAGAAGGAGCCTTGGAGAGCATACCATTAGAGCCGGGGTGGTCAGGTACAGACTGGGTCCCCTCCATCTGAGAGTGGTGCACTGGGCAGTTTCCGGTTGGAAAGAGTTCTAAGAACTCACCAAAACGGGGCTCTGAGCAAAGGACATGGAATCAACCTAGGTGCCAATCAATGGTGGATTAGATTTTTTAAATGTGGTATACCTACACCATGGAATACTATGCAGCCACAAAAAATGAAATCATGTATTCTGCACAACATGGATGCAGCTGGAGGCCATTATCCTAAAGTGAATTGATGCAGGAACAGGAAACCAAATATTGCATGTTCTTACTTCTAAGTGGGAGCTAAACATTGAATACACAGACATAATGATGGGAACAATAGACACTGGGGACTACCAGAGTGGGGAGGGAAAGAGGGGGTATGTGTGGAAAAACTACTTACTGGGCACTATGCTCACTACCTAGGT
Source organism: Hylobates moloch (assembly GCF_009828535.3). Classification (NCBI taxonomy): domain Eukaryota; kingdom Metazoa; phylum Chordata; class Mammalia; order Primates; family Hylobatidae; genus Hylobates; species Hylobates moloch. The sequence continues at coordinate 50,145,891 of NW_026652295.1, read as the reverse complement.
GCAATATACTCATGTAACAAACCTGCACATGTACCCCCTGAATCCAAAAAGAGAAAAAAGGTGCTCTGGGAGAAAGAGTCAGCCTTTGGGCACATGTCACTCAGACCTGGTCCCACATTACGACATTACTAGCCACAGAAATAAGACTTTGCCCTTTTTCTCTGGTTTCTACCCCCTTAACCTTTCCCAGAACCTACAAGGGCTAGAAACAGCAGCATGGCTGAATAGGAACAAAGGGAGCAGAGAACAGAAAGAAGGGAGTAAGAAGAAACCACTATCATCACCCCAGTATACACACACTCTTTACCACAGGCTTCTAAGCCTGGGGAAGGACTGAGCTGGGCCAAGCAGGATAGAGCGTGGTAATTTTTAAGCTGAAAAAACTTCTAAAATACAGATAGTTCCCGACTTTCAATGGTTCAGCTTATTTTCTTACTTTACCGTGGGCTTATCAGGGTTATTAAATGTGTTTTCAACTTGTGATATTTTTTACTTATGTGAGTTTATTGAGACATAACCCCATAAGTAGAGGAGCATCTGTACTTGAAAGTAAGATACTGTTTTAAATAGTTATAAGCGACTGAGGGTAAAACAAAACAAAACACGGGTTATTCCCAAGATAATAACCTGGAACAGAAAAGGAATCAGCATAATACATTCACAGCCCTTTCAATGAGCTGGTTACAAGTGGCTGAGCTCGTTAGGGAAGGAAACACCAAGCGAAGTTCCCTAGAAGTTCTGAGAGGGCAAAGCAGTCTGAATTCTGTGTAACTCTATCCTCATTCCTACCACATTTCGGGTGGCTTGGGGGAATTTAAGATAGCATGTTTAAAGATGAACTTAGTGGCTGACTTCAACCAAAGAGCAGCGCTGTTTGTAAAAAGCCAGTCAGAGCTCACTAGAGAATAGTAACTGCAACTAGTCTTTCCTTCCTCTCTCAAGGCCAGGCTCTCTAAAAGCAGTATTTTTCTAACCTTTTTTTTTTTTTTTGAGATGGAGTCTTGCTCTGTCACCCAGGCTGGATGGAGTGCAGTGGCGTGGTCTCGGCTCACTGCAACCTCTGCCTGCAGGGTTCAAGTGATTCTCCCATTTAAGCCTCCCGAGTGGCTGGGACTATAGGCACATGCCACCACACCTGGCTAATTTTTGTATTTTTAGTAGAGATGGGAATTCACCATGTTGCCCAGCCTGGTCTCGACCTCCTGACCTCCAGTGACCCACCCGGCTCCACCTCCCAAAGTGCTGGGATTACAGGTGTGAGCAAGTGTTCCAGGCCAAATCTTTTTATTTTTATTTTTTTTACTACAACCCACATTTTACATCATGATCCAGTAAATACACTCTCATTTGAAACAGAAACCTCAGCCCAGCATGGTGAAACCCTGTCTCTACTAAAAATACAAAAAAAAAAAAAAAAATTAGCTGGGTGTAGTGGCACACGCCTGTAGTCCCAGCTACTCGGGAGGCTGAGGCAGGCGAATCACTTGAACCCGGGAGGCAGAGGTTGCAGTGAGCTGAGATCACGCCACTGCATTCCAGCCTGGGTGACAGAGCAAGCCTCTGTCTCACTCAAAACAAAAGAAAAAAAGAAAAAATACCCTGCTAGGTATACCAGCTATTTTCTATTACATTCCTTTTTTTTTTTTTTTTTTTTTTTTTTTAAATGCAGGTCTAATGGGCCTCGAACCACAGTTTGAAAAACAGGTGTATATTTCCCTCAGGGTCAGTGTGGGCAGATGGGTAGTGGTGGGGCCATTGACTAGCAGCAACAGCGATACTGCATACTGATTCCAACATCCCAGATGATGCTTCTAGAGAATTCTAACATTCCTCCTGCTCTTGATCATTCTTCATCTGAATTAGTCAGGGTTATCCAGAGAAAGAGAACCAATAGGATGTATGTATACACATATATGTGTACACATATATATGTATACACACATATGTGTACACATATATATGTATACACATATGTGTGTACACATATATATGTATATAATACTATATATACACATATACATACTATATATACACATATATATACATATAAACGTGTGTGTGTATGAATGTATATATATATATATAAATATATATATACGTAGAAAGAGAGAGAGAGAATTATAAGAAATTGCTCACACAATTATGAAGGCTTACAAGTTCCAAGATCTGCAGGGTAAATTGGCAAGATGGAGACCCAGGAGAGCTAAAGGTATAATTCCAGTCTGATTCCAAAGGCCTAAGACTTAGGAGAGCTGATGGTTTAGGTCCAGTCTGAAGGCCAGCAGGCTCCAGACCAAAAGCTGATGTGTCCATTTGTGTCTGAAGGCAAGAAAAGGCTGATGTTCCAATTTGAAGCCAGTCAGGCAGGAGGAATTCTCTTACCTGGGGAAAGGTCAGCCTTTTTATTCCACTCATGTCTTCAAATGATTGGAGGAGGCCCACCCACATTAGGGAAGACTATCTGTTTAGTCTTCTGATTCAAATGTTTATCTCATCCAAAAATACCTTCAGAGAAACCCCCAGAATAATGAAATATCTGAGGCTGGGCACAGTGGCTCATGCCTATAATCCCAGCACTTTTGGAGACTGAGATGGTAGAATTTCTGGAGCTCATGAGTTTGAGACAGGTTCAGGCAACATAGTGAGACCTTGTCTCTACAAAATAATTTTAAAAATTAGCTGGGCATGGTGGCTTGAGCCTGTTGTCCCAGCTACTGGGGAGGCTGAAGTGGGAGGATCACTTGAGCCCAGGAGTCTGTGGCTTCACAGAACTAGGATAGTGCCACCACACTCCAGCCTGTATGACAGAGTGAGATTCCATCTCTAAAAAAATTTAAAACATTTTTTAAAAAAGAAATTAAGGAAATATTTGGGCCCCCTGTGGCCAAGTCAATTTGACACACAAAATTAGACATTGCTATACCCCTATCACCCTAAAAAAGGCACCAATCTTAGATCCTATTAGATCCAATTTAGTTTTGACTTCAGTAGTAGTGAAATAAGAACGAAAACAGAAATAAAACTTCAGGAACTCTGTAAATACCTCTATGAAGAGTGTAAGGTGTATTTCAAAGCATAGTTCCAATATCAAAAATTGTCTTGCATTTTCTCATCAGCAGGTCAATTTGAGAAAGCACGAACAAAGTTATAGTAGTTAATCTTGCCTTCTCCATGAGAGCACATCCTGATTAACTGCAGAGAGCAAACAGAATAGGTGAGACAGATCTGCAGGGCTTCCGTCAGCTCAACTGCAGAGTGCGCTTATACATAATGATTCCCAGCCTTTGTCAATCAGTTCAGAATTTTTTTATCCTCAAGTTGATTCTGAAATGATCCTGTGAACCTGGCAGGTAGGACAGACATTATCCCCATCTTACACTTAATGAAACCAAAGCTGGATGGAGTAAATGACCTTCCCTGTTGAAGGCCGAAAGAATGAGGGTCATGATCAACTCAGTATACCACTGGAGGCTATATGAGTAAACAGTAAACTGTTTCTCACGAAAGCAGGATGTTGGCAAACTGACAAACTGCGTCTGCTGCCCAGAAGGAATGCTGAAGGCAGTCACCACCCAGGCACAAGTGTTTCTTGTGATTAGACACATCTGAAGCCTGTTAGCAATAATGTGAACCTGTGATCAATTAATCCCTGCTCTTTCTACCCAATAAATATGAAGGGCTGTAGAGGCTCGGGCGGTTGCCTTTGCTCACTAGAAGCAGGGAGCTCTCTTCTTTCCCTTCCTTTAAAATAGTTCCTTTTGTTTTAAGTTTTCATTTCTGCTTTCATCCTCCTTCGTTAACTCTCGTAATGACGGTCTCAAGTAGTAACAGTGGTAATTGTCGTAGAGATGTCTCAAGTAACCGTGGCAGTCTGCCACACTTCCCAAGATTTCAGAACTAACATCCATATTTATAAAAGCACTTTTAGTTGTTTTTATACTCAAATAAAAAACTGTCCACTCAGCTCATGAGGAGTAAGACTTTTTAAATAGCAGGCTCTTGCTACCACAGCCTAACAGAAGGGTCTGGTTATGCCACTGCTCAACCTGTGTCCCTTGAAACTCAACTGTGACTGGTAACAGACTGATTTTCTGTGGTTATTTTTATAAGACGTGCAAATCTGTCCCACCCCCACTTCCCTGCTCCACTTGCCAATGACTGCTATCCCTCTCTCCCATGTCAGTTCCCACATCAGAGTATGAATTTGAAAATCAAAAGTTGGGCATGCTGTCAACCTAAAATTTGGGGAGCTAAATGTGTGTTTGGTCCACATGAACAAATACTCTTCTATCTGCCCTCCTACTTACTCCCTGCTAATGTTTCTGTCTATGAAAAATCCTCATCTCCAACCTAGTCACTAGCCCTAAACCAAACTCTTTTCCTAAATGACTCTTAAATTCTGAACACCTGTTTTGGCTAAAAGATCTTTAAAAAGGCCTACAGAACCTCAATATTTTTAATCAGTAAGAATTTCTCAATGATAATAAGCCACAGTCCTTGGCATTTCTCAGGGGGACTTTGTTCTGACTTCCAAGGGAACCCTGGCTAAAGGGTTTATAATGAAGAAAAGGCATGAAAGTCCCCCTTCAACTCACTTACGAAAATTCAAGGAAGAAAACTTCCATGCCCTTTCTCCATCAGCTGCTGGCCATGCTACCATTACTGACAGATGCCACAGCCCTCCCGCAGTGGTCACGCCTTCTTCCATGCTAACCCTACTGATGGGCCAGTGTAGGCATCAGCTGTGAAGGGTATCAAAGGCTGCCAACCAGTCTGCTCAATCAACTTATCCTTGAGTCTCCCCTTGGTAGCTGCCCCTCCTGGATCGTCTCTGTTGCCCTTCTTCAGTCCTGACATATTGGTCTACTAACCACTCTGTGTTGTTCAGCCCCAGGCCCACTTACAGAGATGCCCTGCAACAGCAATTAGAAAAGAATGCCAATGCTAGAATCAACGGGCAATACCTAATCAGGACAGAATAGTAGATCTGATCTGAACACCCTAAATCTGGCCCAGTTATAGCGAAATACACATACAATTGCCTTTAGGAAAGAATGATCAGTGCTTAGCCTCTGCAATCAACTCAGAAGAGTAATTCATACTGACCTCCTTAACCAAGGAGTCATCCACTGGGACGTTAAGCGATTCACAGATTTTAAAGAACATGTCTCTGTCCACATATCCTGAAGCTTCCTTGTCATAAATTTGAAATGCCTCACGAATGTTGTCTTTGCATGAGTGATCTTTCAGTTCCTTCTGAATTGTGTCTATTAATCCTTCCAATTCCTGCACGCCTGGATCCTTTTCAGTTTGCTTGCTGTAGAGAAAGGAAGGAAATGACTGCACATGGTATTTATTCTTGATCAATCTCATCTCAGTGACCAAAGTTCTTACTTGATGAAATCAGGGAAGCTTCTAATCATAGCTTTGAGATTGAGCTGACCAATAACTGGACACTTGCCCACAGGGCTGTGACCTCCACATCAGGAAGGCCTGACTGGGGGCAGCTTTTGAATTTCCTCCCTTCTTGCTCAGCCTCCTTTCCTGCCATCTGTTAATCACTGCACCACAAGGAGACAAATCTAATAACACCACCACGCCAAATTTGGTATCTGTGGGAATCACATCATTGTCTCTTACTACTGTTGCAGATTAATGTTTCCTCATCTACAACTAAATGCCTGAGTGATATATATAGAGAGAGAGATGACAGATATAGATATAAATATATAGATATAGATCTGTAGCCAAGAATCAACCTTTTATAGTTTTAATATTATTCCCTCTCCAATTCACACTGAATTTTGTGAAAGGTTATCTATGGAAGCTAAGAGATTGCTCTGTGAGGTAGAGTGAGAAGTTTGGGCTTAGCATTTACTGAAATTAAGAGAGAATAGTAACACAGGGTGTTGGGAAGAGAGAGGTCTAACCCTTCAAAAAACAACCACAATAAGTAGAGGCTCAATTTTTATTTCCTCTGAACATGAAGGTACAGTTATAAAATTAAAAATTTTTGAGCTGAAAGATTCTCTCATATTTCATCTTCATAAATCCTTTTAGAACAAAATGGGCCAAATAAACTCAGTAAGCATTCTTCCCTCTTTCAGTGATGAGAAAACACACTTGAAGACCCGAGTGACTGATCCCAGATCCCATGTCAGTGGCAAGACTAGCACTCACATCCCACTCCAGTTCCAACATATTCTCTGAATTATGCCCAGTCACCTCTCACTGAATTCCTCTCCTTCCATAACTTGAAAACTATCAATCTACCATTGCTTTTCTGTATTTATTTTTCTTGTGTATAATATTTTTAAAGTTCACTGTTGCAAATCACCTCTTTTTAACTTATTTCCCTCTTTTATCTGCTGGCAAGTCTTGCTGGGGAAGGTATAAAGTGGAATAACCTTTCAGGAAAAATTTGGAAACATGAAGCAAAAGTCCAGCAAATAATCTCAAATAATTTATCCTAAGGAAATAATCATGGGTTGTATGCAAAGATACAACTATAAGATTGTTTTGAGATAGCCTAAATGTCCAAAAATAGGGAATTAAATAATTTACACTACAATAAAGCAACAGAATAATACTGTAGCCACTGACAACGCTGCAGAAACAGTATAAAGACATTTTTAGTGAGAAACTCAAGACATAAAAGTATGTATAGAGTGTTACCTTGTGTTATAAAAGTTGTGGGGGAATAAGAGTATATACTTAAAGTTGCTTATATTATTTAAAGAAACTCTGAAAAGATATTCAAAAAAATCAATGAAAGAGGTAGTTACCTATGGGGAGTGGAGGGTAAGAAGTAGGTACATGAAAGATGGGGTAGGAGCAAAGCTTTTCCTTGGTCCCTTCATATCTGTGTCTTAAAATATTTCATTTCACAAGGGTTCATGATAGACTATCGAGTGAAAAAAGCAAAATAGTATTACAGAATTTTCCACTTTATATGCATCTTTAAAAACAAAATATTAGAAGTAGTTATCTCTGAGTTATAAGATTTTCAAAAATTTTTGTTTATTTCCGTTTGTATTACCTAGATTTTTATTCCCTAAATTTTCAAATTCTGGTCATGTGTTACTTTTGTAGTAAGCCAAGAACAATAAAAATTGTTGTAATAATCCCCAATATCTAAATGCTCTCTGGCATTATTAATTATTAGAAGCAGAATATGTTTATCTGATGAATGTAATTCAAATCATATATACTAAATTATGATGACCACCAGGGAGCTATTTTAGTGGCAGAAAGCAGTCAAGCCTCAATCTTCTATGTGTTTCCAAGAACTAGAGCCATGAAACATATAAAGTTAAAATGTGATCATCCAATCATTTGGGGAAAGAGACAATAACTCTCCCTTTCCCAAAGAAGCCAGATTCCCATTCCCCTTTATACAGCAGGAAGAACACTCATGGCATCTGCTGCCTTTGAGCAAGATGGAGTAAATTCACAGATAGATGACAACAGGTGGTACTGTTTAAGGAAGAGCTAGTTAAAGTTACAGCCCCTACTTTATTGCCAAAGCCCAAGTCAGGGCACATTCTGGAAAAGAGCTGCAAGTTACAGGGCAAGGTTTGCTCACATGGGTCAACAAGAAAACAGAGGGACCAGCTGGCTATGCCCAACAGGGACTGCCAACTGAGAGGTGGCTGGAGGTCCTAACATGCTGGGTGAAGACTCTGTGCCAAGCCCTCCAATGACCTTCCTTAACTTCCATAAAAGTGAACATGTTTTATAGAGTGGCTAATCTTCCAGAGGTAAGAGGGATGTCACAGTTTTCTGTGTGCTCTTAGAATATTTTGCTATGAGCATCCTGGCAAAGTCCTCCACTTAGAAAATGAGACAGATAAGCAAAAAGAAGGAATAAGGAAGAGCAGGTGTGCTAGAAAGATGAAAATGACAATGGCTTCATTTTTAGTTGTACAAAGTGAGAGATGCTGGTGGCTCAGATGGACAGACATGTTGAAAATAGATTCAGCAGAACGGAGAGCAATTCAGATACTGCAATGTCAAGAAAGTATAGAGAAGGCAAGCAAGAGGACCAAAAACAGGACCTTGAGAAATGCCAACCTAGTAGACAGAAGTAGGAAAGACACACACAATAGGCTTTAAGAGAGGTAGGACTACCAGAAACTTTGAATTTCCAGAACTCAAGAGAGGATTTCAAAAGAGGGGTGATAAAGAATAATCAATATTATATGTAGATCAGAAAAAATAAAGACTAGACCAAGGGGTCAGCAAACTATGACACCCAGGCCAAAGCCAACCTGCTGCCTATTTTTTATACATAAAATTTTATTGAAATACAGCCACTCTTATTCATTTATGTATTGTCTATGGCTGCTTTCACGCCGTAAGGGTAGAGTTGAGTAGTCATGCCAAAGAAGGTATGGCTGACCCACAAAGCCTAAACAATTTACTACCTGTCCCTTCACTAAAAAAAAAAAAAAAAAAAAAAAAAAAAATGCCAACCCTTCTCTAGATTACGAGCTCCCTATTCTCTCATATAATTGCCTAAGCATTTAATATAAAGTTTGGTATATGGTATAAGCTCAAATATCTGTTGAATTAATGACTAAATGAGAAGAGTCCATTATACTTGGAAACAATCAATGACCTTCAAGAAAGCAATTTATGAAGCAGTCATTAAAAAAAGTCAAAAAGATTCTGGAGCCGTCAGGAGGGAAGTGGTTACAGACACAAAATAGAAGAATTAGATGTGAAGAAATAGGAGGAGTTACTTATCTCTGACAAAAGAAGGTAAAGAGAAGAAGAGTGATAGTAGAGAAACATTCTAAGATAAAGGGTGAGAAAACTGATGAAGCCCACATTGGATCATTTGATCTCATATTTGAAACCAATTACTTCCATTTCCTTAAAGAAAATGGAAAAGGAAATGAGAACATTTGGAAAATTCTCATGGGAAAAGTAGCTAGAAGTGAAAAAGAAAAGGATTAAAAAGGTAACTGAGTAAGTGAGTAGGGGCCTCTTGAAGCTGAAGTGTACAAATGGGCATGTTAATGGAACAAGAATAATACATATGAACAAGTGTGTGTATGTATCTATGCTATTCACACATGTGGATTTCCTGTGGAGGGTGGGTTAATAAGTGTGTGCATTTGCTGTCCTTAAGTCTGAGTTCAAAATACTGCAGTGGAGGACCCCAAACCCAAAGAGTATTTAAGAACTTGAAGAGGAAGTTAATACTCAGTTACCTGTGCATTATTCTAATTTTCTGGCTCAGAGAAAGCAAATGGCCAACTCCAAATTTCATCATCTTAGAACTGACAATTGACATAAAAAGTACTGGTCTGACAAGTACTCATGATCCCCTTTCATGACTCTTTGCAATGAGTGGCAAAATATATTTATAACTGCATTTCCTTAGAGCAGGATTCTTTATCAGATGGGTGAGTCAGGAGCTAAATGCAGAATAGCTAAGAGAAACAGAAGACGCGACAGTGGATTTGTATCGTCTCCATGTGTTTTTCCTAACTCATCTCTCTGACCCATCACAAGAGAAGAAGGGCGGGGGTGAGGATCAAAATGAGGATGGCAATGGATCTCTTAACCCATATCGTAGTCCATTTGTGTTGCTATGAAATAACTGAGGCTGGTAATTTATTTAAAAAAAAACAGAGGCTTATTTGGCTCAGAGTTCTGCAGACTGTATAAGGAACATGGTACCAACATTTGCTTCTAGTGAAAATGTCAGGCTGCTTCCCTTCATGGTGGAAGGGGAAGGGGAGCAGACATGTGCAGAGATCACATGATAAGAGAAGAGGCAAGAGAGAGAGAGTAGGTGGTGCCAGGCTCTTTTCCACAACAGTTCTCATGGGAACTACAAGTGAGAACTCATTCCTATGAGAATGGCACCAAGCCATTTATGATGGATCTGCCCTCAGGATCCAGACACCTTCCATGAGGCCCATCTCCAACACTGGGGATCAGATTTCAACACAAGGCTTGGTGCGGCCAAACAAACCATATCCATATGGCAACCTAAAATTTGAATTTCTCCTTATTTTTACTGATATCATAGTCTAAGAGTCACAGTGGTATCTTTTCCTCATTACTACATTTTTAAAAACTTAAATTACTAAATTTAAAAAAATTTTAAAGATGATTTAATTAGTGGTATGCTGAAGCAAGAAGCTTTCCAGTGTCTGCTGGTATTTGCATAAACAAGGGACAATTACAGAAACAAACTTTCGGGAAGTACTTGAATTAAATATATGACTATGAATATGAAGTGGGCCTTTAATGCTGTCCAACCACCAAACTATGCTTCTCTAGTCCATTCAGCCTCCACTTTCCTGGACAGCTGTCATATTTGTTTAAGTCCTGAGGCTTTTTTTTTTTAAAGATGTGTCCATGAAATGAGACAATTTTTTTTTTTTTTTACATTTTAACATCTCTGGAATTAACATGCATTTTCAATTAATGATATGGATTATATTTGGCAATTTTTTCTTTCTTAGTAGTAGCTAAAATATGTTGTTTTAAATTTTATTTTATATTCATTTTATTGATATTTATATATTCAATAAAATAGAGCATTTCATAACTTCTCCTCTCTCTTGAAACCTCCAACATCTCCCTCTATCCTCACTCTTTCTACTGCACTACTATCACGAAACAATCACAAAGGCCTCCCAATATCTACCCACCTACCAGAATCTGAACCCACATATGCTGCCTTTTGCCTGCTGCCCTAGATCAAGGTTTTAAAGAGTAGTCCCAGGACCCGTGGAGGTTCCCAAGACCCTTCAGGGGTCTGTGAAGTCAAAATTATTCTTGTGATAATACTTAGTCATTATTTGTCTTTTTACTCTTGTTTTCCCACAAGTGCACAATGGAGTTTTCCAAAGGTCACACAACACAGGCTATCACAGCAGGCAGAACACAAAAGCACATGAAAATCCAGTCATCTTCTATTACTAAGTAAGTCAGACATTAAGAGGTTTGCAAAAATGTAAAGCAATATCACTCTTCTCACTAAATTTTTTTTGTTTGTAAAAATAGTTTTTTTCACAAAATTATGTTATTTGTGTTGACATGAAATGGGTTTATTGTTTTCAAAATAAATTAATATTTGAAAATTTTTCAGATACAATTTCTAATATGCTAAATAGCAATAGATATAAACACATAAAAACTCTTTGGGGCCCTCAATAATTTTTAAGGGTATAAAGGTGTCTCGAGACCCGAAAGTTTGAGAAATACTGCCCTAGGTGAATGCTTGGTGCTTCTATCTGAAGCCAATTCCTCCTCTCATACTAAACCCCATCCTCTCACAAACTCCAGAAATTCTCCCCGCTCTCTCACACACTTATCAATGTTTTCCTCTCTATGGAATCATTCCCATTAACATACAAACATGCTATTTCTTCTATGTTAAAACAAAAGCAAAAACAAAATAAAACGAAACCTTCTCCTGACTTCACTTTCTCTGCCAGCTGCTGCCCCATTTCTCTGTTGTCCTTTGCACCAAACCTCCCCAAAAGAGTAGTCTCTCCACTCTGATCCAGAATTCCTCTCTCCCATTCTCTCTTAAATCTACTGCCATCAGGTTTTCCCCGTCTTCCCATTCCACTGAAACTCCTCATTAAGGACTCCAAGGTCCCCAATTCCCTTAATATTGCTAAATCCCCATTTGACATAATGAATCATTCTGAGGTAGGAAGTGGGACTCGACTCTAGAGGCTCGGCTCGGACACAGGACCAAATTGAGGACTGGCTAAAATAGGTCTGAGGCAGAGGCAGCCTTCCATAAGGCATGCCCACAAGTGCGCCATATCAGTTTACCGTTGCCATGACAACATCCGGAAGTAACCACCCCTTTCCACAGCAACGACGCGAACACCTGGAAGTTACCACCCTTTTCCTGGAAATGTCTGCATAATATGAGTGCAGAACTGCCTTTGAGCTACAATTCTGGGCACAATGCCTATGGGGTATCCCTACTCTACAAGGAGCAGAACCTCAGCTGCTGCTGCACACTGTTGCTTAAAAACAGTTGCCGTTTAACAGCACCAGCTCTCCCTGGAATTCTTTCTTGGGAAAAGCCAGTAACTCTCCCTGGCTGAGCCCTAAATTTGAAGCTCACCTGTCCTCCATCAAGTCTGTCTTCCTTGATACGAAGGCATTTCTCAGTTTGCACAGTTCCAAGACGCATGAATTGCGATTACCACCATTTAGTAAAATAACCCATTCCCCCAACAACATGGTTCAAATTTCAGTTAACACAGTTATTAACTATGAGTAATTGCATAAAGTACAAACTTATCTGTCAGGACTTTAGTCCACTAACCACAATGTAATTAAACAAATGCATATCACAATCAGTGACAATTACATCACTTCTTTCAAAGTCTGTTGGTGACTAGTCACTGTATATTTGTTTTATAGTTCACGCAGACAGTAAAGTGTGTAGCTATGTTGCCTCCTTGTCTCTCAGTGATACACAAACTGTATTTTACAAACATGGAAAATCAAAAGAGAGAATTGGTCAATAAGGATGAAAGTACAGCAAAGATGCAAGAAGTGAATTCAAGTCAAATATAAATGGAGTTACAGAAGAGAAAGCTGACTGTAGGAATGTCGACACAGCTGCCTTTCAAGAGACTCTGGATGTGCAGCCAGTGGAAACTGGTGAAGGCAAACCTATCAACATAAATGAGAAAAGTGGCTGTAATGAAAACAATGAAGATATCCCAGATGCCTGTAAAATGCTTCACATTAAAAGAACTCTCAGAGATATCTCATTTTCATTAAAGGAAGTCTAAGACATATTTTATAACACTGAAAGCAAAAATCATAAAATGTTGAAAGTTGATCCAATCTTAAACAGGAATATGACAATTCACCAAGGCATAGAACAGATGTTCAGTCTGCATCATAAGTTATACAATGAGAAGTAGGCAAGTGCTGCTCAAACCACTTTTGATAAAGTTTTTATAAAGAAATAAAACACTTTAATTCTTAATGTTATCAATGTTTTAAATTACAATGTGCTAAGTAAAAATTAGCTTTACTATTTTTTCATGTCCTTATACATTTATAACCATCAAAGTTTTTAATGTTGTGACAATTTTTTTTTTTTTTTTTTTTTTTGGGGGGGAGCCTTGCTCTGTCGCCCAGGCTGGAGTGCAGTGGCGCAATCTTGGCTCACTGCAACCTACGCCTCCTGGGTTCAAGTGATTCTCCTGCCTCAGCCTCCTGAGTAGCTGGGATTACAGGTGCACACCACCACGCCTAGCTAATTTTTTTGTATTTTTAGCAGAGACGTGGTTTCACCATGTTGGTCAGGCTGGTCTTGAACTCCTGACCTCATGATCCGCCCACCTCGGCCTCCCAAAGTGCTGGGATTACAGGCATGAGCCACCGCGCCTGGCAGTGACAAAAATTTTTAAAGGGCACAGAACAATTGTACATTTTCCCTTTGATTATTAGAATTGTTTTGCATGTTATCTTTTAGAGTCCTACGCTACCCCTTCATTTGGCATCCAGGATACCACATTTTTTTCCTGCTTTAGTGGTTTTCCTTTTCAGTCTCCCTAACTGTTAAGTATTGGTGGACCCCAGAGCTTAGTTCTCAGAGCCATTCTTTTCTTTAGCTACACTAACTCCTTCAGAGATTTCATCCAGGCCAGGAGCAATGGCTCACGCCTGTAATCCTAGCACTTTGGGAGGCCAAGGAGGTAGAATCACCTGAGCCCAGGAGTTCTGGGCAACAAACTGAGACCCCTGTCTCTACTGAAAATTTAAAAATTAGCTAGGAATAGTGGCGTGCACCTGTAGTTCCAGCTACTTGGGAAGCTGAAGTGGGAGGATGTCAGGAGTTTGAGGCTGCAGTGAGCTCTTATTCCACTATCGGCATTGCATGCCAGCCTGGGTACAGAGCGACATCCTGTCGACAGAGAGAGAGAGAAAGATCATGCAGTCTCACAGCCTAAAATACCACTATATGCCAACAACTCATCGCCAGCCCAGACCTCTCACTCAAACTCCAGATTTACATATCCAACAGACTATATGCTCTCTACTTCGCTGTCTTAAACCTAATATACGATATATCCAGAACTGAAATCCCCACCCCAACCAACAAAGAAGGCAACTGCTCTATCCACATCCCACATCTTCCCCATCTCAGGTGATCACAATTTCTTCCTTCCAGTTGCTCAGGCCAAACATCTTGGAGTCATCCTTAACTATTCTCTTCCCCTCACATCCCCTAGAAAATCTGTCTGAAGTCCAATTGGTGCTACCTTCAAAATATATCCAAATCAGACCACTTCTCCCCACCTCCACTGATACCACCATCCTGGGCCCAGACATCATCGTCTCTTGCCTGGAATACTGCAAGTCTCTTAACTAATCTCTCTCCTAATCTATTTTCAACACAAGAGCCAGGATAGTTCTTTTAAAATATATGTCAAATCTTGCTACTCCTCTATTCAGATGCCCCTGCTCCCAATGGCTCATTTCATTCAGAGAAAAAAGCCAGCACCTTTCCAAAGAACTAGTAAGTCCTACACAATCTAGCCCATTGTTAATTTTCTAATTCCATCTCTTACTCCTCTTCCTCTCACTCACTCCATTTCAGCCACCCTCACTGGCCTACTTCTTCCCAATGTTCCTTGAGTACTTTAAGTAAAATATGCTAGTATTTAGGGCCTTTGCATGCACCATTTCCTCTTCCTGAAAAGCACTTCCTCCAGAAATCCAACCAGCTAACTCGCCTCAAGTGTTTGTTCAATGTCACCTCAAGGTACAACCACCTACCCTGACCTACCTTCACAACCTACTGCCACTCTCCAGAAACACTTATTACTCTTAATTTGCTCCAATTTTTACAGCATTCATCACCCAATATACTGTATAATTTATTTGTATTATTGTCTATATCCTGCTGCTTGGAAGGTCAACTCAATGTGGGTAGCAACTTCTTGTCTATTTTGTTTACTGATAAAAGTCCAAGGGCCTGGTGATAGTCTCTGACACATAATAGGCATTTAATAATTATAGCTGACCCTTGAACGACAAGAATTTGCATTGCACAGGCCCACTAAAACCTGGATTTTCTTCTGCTTTGCCACCCTTTAGACAGCAAAACCAATCCATCCTTCTCAGCCTACTCAACACGAAGATGAGGATGAAGACCTCTAAGATGATCCACTTCCACTTAATGAATAGTAAATAATTTTCTGTTTCTTATGATTTCCCTAATTTTATTTTCTCTAGCTTACTGTATTGTAAGAATACAGGATGCAATACACACGACAGAAAATATGTGTTAATCAACTGTTTATGTTATCAGTAAGGCTTACAGTAGGCTATTAGTAGTTAAGTTTTGGGGTGTCAAAAGTTATACATGAATTTTCACCTGTGGAGGGAAGCTGGTACCCCTAAGTCCCACATTGTTCAAGGGTCAACTGTATTTGCTAAATAAATGAAGTTGAAAAAGTTCTAAGTTACTAGTTATTACATTGACACAGGGAACCTTCTGTTTATATCTAATAATTCCCACCTGGTGAGAGAAATTGGAAAATCTAAAATGTGATTACTCATTCGTTTTCTCAAGAATTACTTCCTAAATATCTTGAGTGTGCCAAACCCTAGCAATCAAACACACACCTTTCTGATTCTGGAGCAGGTGCTTCTCGCTTTCGGACATGGTTCTGAATTGATGCGAGTGCTTCTGGTGAAGACTGGGCAGCATTGCTTTCCATGTATTTCAAAACATACTCGTCTGTATCAAGGATGATGAACCGGTGACCAAACACTGGAGAGAAGGTAGCAACACACTTAGCTTGGTGATGTTCTCTCACGCAATCAGGAGTAAAATAGTATTAACCCTCCAATGATAAATTTACGGGTATGCATTTATGACAGAAACTAATGAGCTTTCTTTAAACAACATACTAATATGCAGTCGTTTGCTCAGTATTTACAAAACTTATTGTCGACATCTGTAGCCAACAAATGCAATCAACTTAGAGTTTAATTGATTAGGAAGGTGATTAACACATTATACCATATATACAAGGATAGTAGCTTTATCTCAGTTGCAATACAATCTAATTGCCTCTTACAAGGTTAAATGAATTAAATTCCAATTAAGAACTCATTCAGGCAGCCAGTAGGAAATTCTGGACTGTGTTTAGACCTACCCTCAATCACAGCACCAATGAAGAAGTCACTGGGGCCATAGTAGATAGGGTTGTCCACTGTAGAGTATGGTTTAACAACTTTAGTCCTGCGAAGGTACTTGCCCCCAATGATACCAGAATTGCGAACAGGAGGCTCAAAGATACTGATCATGTCGGTAGCTAGAAAGTAAGAGAAGACAAATCTGCGGTCTTTGTCTTCTGGGATGGGGGATTCCTACAAAGGTGAAGAAAAGAGGATATTATGAAGGTTCATGGTCTATGCAGACGTGCAAACGTAAATGCCTATAGGGGCCAGGTATAGGATATAAATGAAGCAGTCTGGGTTCTTACAATATAAACAAACCATCTATGGGGAACCTCTGGCGTCTCTGGGAAGAACATGCCTCATCTAAGGGAGGCTTCCCAAGGGAGGCCACACCAATGCAACTCAATTGTTGCCTTGTGAGAATGTAGGCCCAATGTTGCTAGATCTTTCAGTTTTTCAAAAGATAAAAATGTGGATTATTATTTTAAACCTCTGATTTTAAAGTACTGACTCCAACTCTTTTAAAGCACCATGAAGCCCAAACAAACACAGTATGCTAGAACATGTATGTGGGCTACATTCTGACCACAGGCTGCTAGTTGAGACCTGTTGGCTGACGTTATGTTCAACTTCATGAACACTAAGATGATTATGCAAGGTTTTATTTTTTAAGCAAATCAATTTATATACATAATGTAAAAAATAAAATTCAAAAAGAAGGGACAAGAGTAATATAAAATCAAAGAATTGAAAGTGATTCTGAGAAACTACCTTGTAGACAAGACTTTTTCTAAATCAAATTGCAGAGTGATCACACAACCCCTAAGGAAGAAATTCCAGTTTCAACAAACCTTAATACAGATTTGCTTATTCCTGACTAAAATCCGCTCATATTGTAACTGTAGCACATCTTCTCATTAAGACCATGGGATTGTTTGTGTAATAATTCCTCATCTATTAAAGAAGTCATTAGATTTTTCTCTTAGTGAAATAATTTTCTCATATCATTCCTTCATCTAATAGTCTCCAAATCATTTGGATTGTACACCCATGTAATGAAAATATAAATGTTAAAAAAACAACCACAATATAGTTAATAAAAATCAAATCATATCACTCCTCTGCTCTCAAATCTTCAAAGAATTTCTATCACACTTAGAATAAAATACAAACTCCTAAGCAGGGGTATACCGGGGGGTTGGCGGGGGGACAATGGTAATGGTTTACTATGGCGGGAAAGAGTACTATAAAACTTAAAAAAAATTATTGTCTTTATTGGGAATGAGGTTTATATTTATAGAAAAGCATAAATATTACAGAGAATTCTCACTCCCCTCACCAAGGTTCTCCTAATGTTAACATCCTATATAGCCATTAGTACAATTATCTGAACCAGGAAAATAACAATAGTACGTTATTAGTAAATAAACTATGTTTCTCACAAATGCTCTTTTTGTTTCAGGATCCCATCCAGGATCCCACATTGCATTTAGTTATTATTTCTCTTTAGTCTCCTCCAATATGTGATAGATAGTTCCTCAATCTGCCCTTCTCTTTCATGACTTTGATGCTTTTGAAGACTACTCATCAATTATTTTCTTGAATGTTCCTCAGGCATCTCATTTTTGCATTTTTGGCAAAAGTATCCCAGAAAAGATATCATGTCTTTAGTGTATACCAGGGAGTTTATGATGTCAATATATCTTATTATGGAGAACACTGACCTTGATCACTTGGTTAAGGTTTCTGCTGGATTTCTTCCCTTAAAGTTACCATATTTCCCTTTGCAATTACAAAACATCTTGGGGGAGATGTTTTGAGATTATGGGAATCCTGTGTCTCC
Source organism: Hylobates moloch (assembly GCF_009828535.3). NCBI lineage: Eukaryota > Metazoa > Chordata > Mammalia > Primates > Hylobatidae > Hylobates > Hylobates moloch. The sequence continues at coordinate 50,127,845 of NW_026652295.1, read as the reverse complement.
TCAAAGGTTTTCCCACTAATTTTAGCAGCCATTGCTGGATCTTATCTGCAACCGTGATTACAGCAGTGTGTGCCTAATGATAATTTTTCTACTTCCCACTTTTCTTTTACATTAATTAACTGAAATTCTACTGTATGGAGGAGCCATCCCTTTGGGGATGAGTATCACTGATGTTGTTTAGAATTACAGGCACATGATAAGAAGACACAGACCAACTTTTAGTTGGTTTTATTTTTAAATTCTCTGCAGCTTGTTATCTATACTTTCTTGTTACCTGGACTGCTCCTATCAGCCCATTCCTCTGGCCTTGTTATACCACTGGTTGCAGAGCCCTGACTGGCCCCCGACCTGTCATTTCCACCTTTTCGCCCTCCATTCACTGCACACTGTCTCGGTCTTACATGAAGCTCTCTCAGATATTCCCCTGGCTGGCTCCCTCAGCTATTCGTTTGGTTTCTGCTCTGCTATGACCTCCTCAGAGAGGCTTTCCCCATTCTGCTGATACAAATGAGCCCCTTCCCCATCATTCTCTGTCTCGTTTTATTTTTTACAGCACATGTTACTACCTATCCTTATACAATGTATTTGACTAGAATGTCAACTAGAATGTAAGCTCCATGAGAGCAAATATTTGTCTATCTTATTCTCCACTGCACCTTTGGTATCTAGAACCATATCTAGCCCAGAGTAGTCCTTTAATATTTGTTGAATGAATTAATAATTAAACATATGTTGTTCTATATAAATATAGTTTGTGCATTAAAAGGAACATATAAAAATATCAGAGGCTATAAAATAAATGCACTCATAGTAAACAAAATAAACAGAAGCTGTAATATTTTCTTAACAAACATCACAGATGGTACTGTCTTGCGTATCTCTTGGAAGACATTCAGCTGCTTTGGAGATCACGGTTCAAATCATGTTTCTTATGTTCTTCCAAAGCTTTGCCAAGTTTCTCAGTCAGTACTCCACTCTCAGTCCCAGAGAGTTTACCAGCATATTTTTGCTTAGGCACCAATTGCCTACTAGGATTTAGTATATGTTATTTTCTCAGAACACATCCAGTGTCTTTGCCTGACCTCCATGGGATTTAATTAATTTGTCTCTGATCATTTCTGTAGCATATTCCTTTCTTTTTGAATTTCCATATATTTTCTTTTGAAGTCCCCACCTCACTCGTAAACCTTTTCCCCTTATTGTCAAGCACCCTTTCTTCCTCAAGAACTTTTGTGATGAGTCTAATGAATACATTCTCTATTTCACCAAATAGGTCAGAGGAAAACATCTGAAAATTACCATGACCAGAATATCACTTCTTTTTTCCTGCCCACATAAAGATATCCACTATTTCTTTACTAATAGTTCTGTTGGCTTTCTTTTAAAATTTTTTACCGTGAGCAGTAACACAGAGAGAAAACTGCAAAAAAAAAAAAAAAAAAACAAAAAACCAAACAACAATAAAAATATCACAATGCCCAGCCGAAAGAATTTTAATAAAGTGAACACCCATATAACCACCATCCAGGTTGAGAAACAAAACGCTGACAGAACCTCCCAATCAATATTCTATCCTTCCCCCACCAAACAGGCCATTGCCTTGAATTGTATGGTTTTCTTTAGTTTTGCTACAAAGCAGACATCCACAAAGTTTTGTTTTGTCTGCTTTTTAATCTTCATATAAATGAAATTACATAATATGTATGCATTCTTTTGTGTCTGGATTCTTACATTCAAAATTGTGTTTACGTGATTTAGCCATGTTGTTTATTAGTAGCTGTAGTTATTTTCATTGAACAGAAATCAAATTATGACACAAATATACCATAACTTATCCAGTCTCTTGTAGGTAGACATTTAGGTCTATTTTTGCTATTATGAATTATGCTATTATAAACATTCTTATGTTTTGGTGAACATACATTGCACCCTTAGCACAATCTAGTAAATTCATTATGCCAAACTGTTTTACAAAGTGGGTATACTCTCTTAGTAAAGAGTATGAGAGTTCCTATGGTTCCATATTCTCATCAACATATTAATGATTCTGATGGGTGGGTAGAGGCAACTCACTATGATTGTAATCTGCACTTCTTTAGTTACTAACGAAGCTAAGCAACTTCTCATATGTACATATTTTTAAAGACAGCCTCTGTTGGCCGGGTTGGAGTGCAGTGGCAGGATCATAGCTCACTGCAGTTTCGAACTCCTGGGTTCAAGTGATCCTCCCGCCTTAGTGTCCCAGGTAGCAGGGACTATAGGCACATGCCACCAAGCCCAATTAACTTATTTTTTTATCTTTGTAGAGACAGGGTCTCATTATGTTACCCAGGCTGCCTTCAAGCAATCTTCCTGCCTCGGGCTCCCAAAGTGCTGGGAAAACAGGTGTGAGTCACTGCACCTGGCCCTTCTTATATGTTTGGTTGCCTCTTGGATATCCTCTTTTGTGAAATGCCTGTTCAAGTTTCTTGCTCATTTTTCTTAATGATTTCAGAGTGTTCTTTATATATTCTGCATATAAGATCTTGGTTGATTTCTGTATTAAACATCTGCGCCCACTTGAAGCTTGCCTTTTTTTACACTCTTAATGGTGTTTTTTGGAAGAACAGAAATTCTTCATCTTAATATAATCAAATTTATCCATTAAATTAAATTAATTAATTAATTTATTTATTTATTTAGGAGACAGAGCCTCGCTCTGTCACCCAGGCTAAAGTGAAGTGGCTCAGTCTCGGCTCACTGCAACCTCCGCCCCCCAGACTCAAGTGATTCTCCTGCCTCAGCCTCCCAAGTAGCTGAGACTACAGGCATGCACTATCATGCCCAGCTAATTTTTTGTATTTTTAGTAGGGTCAGGGTTTCACCATGTTGGCCATGCTGGTCTCAAACTCCTGAGCTGGGGCAATCTGCCCACCTTGGTCTCCCAAAGTGCTGGGATTACAGGCATGAACCACTGCGCCCGGCCATTTATCCATTTTTAAAACATGACCGCTTTTTTTGTATCCAACTAAATAAATCTTTCCCTACTATAATGTTAAGATTATTTATTGCTAAGAAGTTTTATTGTTTTACCTTTCACATTTAGATTTTCTTTTTTTTTTTTTGAGACGGAGTCTCGCTCTTTCACCCAGGCTGGAGTGCAGTGGCGCGATCTCGGCTCACTGCAGGCTCCGCCCCCTGGGGTTCACGCCATTCTCCTGCCTCAGCCTCCCGAGTAGCTGGGACTACAGGCGCCTGCCACCTCGCCCGCCTAATTTTTTGTATTTTTAGTAGAGACGGGGTTTCACCATGTTAGCCAGGATGGTCTCGATCTCCTGACCTCGTGATCTGCCCGCCTCGGCCTCCCAAAGTGCTGGGATTACAGGCGTGAGCCACCGCGCCCGGCCCACATTTAGATTTTCAATCTACCTAGACTTGATTTCCACTTTTGGAGTGAGATGGAGGTCAAATTTTCTTCTTTTTTGTTACATGAATATCTAATTGTTTGCTATCACTGATTAGAAACATCTTCCTTTCCCAGCCCCTCTGCAGTGCTGTATTTGTCATATGTCTTTTCCTGGGCTGTCTAATCTGTTCTATTGGTTTGTCTATCCTTGCACCAGTAACATGTTATTTTAATTACTGTGACTTTTAATACAGAGTGATATTTTTGTGAGCAAAATCCACTGATCTTGCTCTTCTCCAAGAGTATCTTGGCTATTCCTGGTGCTTTGCCTCTCCACTTAAATTACAGAATCAATTTGTCAGTAAAAATAAAAACGTTTTTGGATTTTTTGACTGTAATTGCTTTTAAACCATCGATCAATTTGGGGAAAATATTTTTATAATAAGGAATTTTCTAGCCAATGAACATGGCATATCCCTTCATTTATTTATGTCTTCTTAATTTTCTCTCAATAATATTTTAGGTGTTACATATTTTTGTATGTAACATATCTTTTGTATGTAACACCTAAAAGATATGTAACACCTAAAGTGTTTTTGTATGTAACACCTAAAAGATATGTAACACCTAGGTGTTACATATCTCTTGTATGTAAAAGATATTACATATCTCTTGTATGTAAAAGATATTACATATCTCTTG